>NW_013666020.1:277288-309689 GCF_000517525.1 Limulus polyphemus | reverse complement strand
TCTCACCATTTACAAATACTCACCTTGGAACACATGGGGGTTTCTAACAGAACTGGACGTCAAACTCATATATAAATATACGTGTGGTAACTGTAAAGCCACCTACATAGACAGGACTTCTCACCATTTACAAATACTCACTTTGGAACACATGGGGTTTCTAACAGAACTGGATGTCAAACTCATATATAAATATACATGTGGTAACTATAAAGCCACCTACATAGACAGGACTTCTCACCATTTACAAATACTCATCTTGGAACACATGGGTTTTTTTAACAGAACTGGACATCAAACTCATATAGAAATATACATGTGGTAACTGTAAAGCCACCTACATAAACAGGACTTCTCACCATTTACAAATACTCACCTTGGAACACTTGGGGGTTTCTAACAGAACTGGACTTCAAACTCCACCTAAATCTCCTATATATTCTCACAATGAAACACCATCACACTCCATTTCATTAGAAAACTTTTCAATTCTAACTTACGGATGTAAAGATCGTGAACTGTTGATAAAAGAAAGTCTACATATTATAATGAAAATCCAAGCCTGAATAGAAATTCAAACTATTCCACCTTGCTTTATTCAAATAATTCTTTTTTTTTTATGATTGAATGTTTTACAGTTTCTTAACAATAGTCACGGTATCAGTAATTATACTAAAGATTGTTGAATTCATTATTTTCATAGATTTGTTGAAGATTGAATATGAGTAATTCTGAAACGTTCATTAAAGATGTTTACAATTGTTACTGTAGCTCTACTATTCATTACTAGAAAGGAATTTTAAATTTTGTGATTCACTATATTTTTAGCTAGTTATGAAGGTACATACTTGAAATTGATCTAAGACCTTGTGGTTGTATAGGTTGGACCAAGCCCCGAGTGTAGTCGTGCACTGATGAAGATGTCCTACTGTCCTCATTGCAAGGGTCTTCCAGATCTTAAACCGTGTGCCAACTATTGTTTGAATGTCATGAAAGGTTGCCTGGCTCACCATGCTGAACTTGATCCTGAATGGAATGCTTACATAGGTAACAGTTTTATTATTAACTGTCTCAAAAAATGATTTTATTCCATGGATAATAGTTTCTAATAAACACACTCACTCTGAAAAAAAAAGGTGAGTTTGGTAAAAATACACAGTGAGGAATAGCTTTTGTTTCAAACTAATTTTGTGATTGAAAAGTTCTAATGTAAAGTAAAAATCCTTACTGAAATATTATTACAGTAGATAAAATGCTACAAGTAAGTTAAAGCAAAACAAACTAAGTAAACTTATGATTTGTTTACAGAAAACAATAAATTATATTATGGGCTGCTTATGTGGTTTTTTTTATCTTCAGAAAATATCTAACTGCTAGAATATAATTTTTTGAATATCAACTTAATCTGTTTTGTGATTAAAGCTGAAGTATTAGGAAATACTCTTCTAAATTTACATCTTATTTATCTTCATTTCAAACGTGTTTAATATTTCTGTTCTTCATGACTTACCTATCTTCAGTTCAAACATGTTTAATATTTCTGTTCTTCATGACTTACCTATCTTCAGTTCAAATCTATTTAATATTTCTGTTCCTCATGACTTACCTATCTTCAGTTCAAACCTCTTTAATATTTCTGTTCTTCATGACTTATCTATTTTCAGTTCAAAGCTATTTTATTTTTCTGTTCTTCATGACTTACCTATCTTCAGTTCAAACCTATTTTATTTTTTCTGTTCTTCATGACTTACCTATCTTCAGTTCAAACTGTTTAATATTTCTATTCTACGTGACTTATATTTCTTGATTTCAAATCTGTTTAATGCTTCTATTCTTCAGGACTTATCTTGTTAGCCACGGCATAGCAGCTCATAGACTGGCTCTGAGTTTTTCAAGTACAAGGTTTTAGCTCATAGCTCTGTCATCTCTTGACCAATTTGAGATATAATTACAGTTTTGGACTCAGGAGGTCAAACCCTTTCCATTGATTATTTGATCATGTCCAAGGTCTCATAGATTAATTTACTCTAATCCTGCCTAAAAGAATATCAAGTGCCATGGCTATTGAGGATTCTCTCTCTTGTTTCATTTCAAACCAGCTTAATATTTCTGTTCTTCATAGCTTACCTATCTTCATCAGTTCAACAAGCCATTTAATATTTCTGCTCATCATATTTACATTCATATCTATTTTCATTTGAAATTTGGTATTTGTGTTTTCTTGTATGTTTTCTTCAGAAACCTGTTTAATACTTATGTTCTTCATTACGTAGGTATCATAATTTAAAACCTTTTGTCTGAGGTTTCTGTTTCTTATAATTTACCTATTTACATTAAAACAGGAATTATTGTTGTTTGTAAATTTTTATTTATCTGAACCTGTTCAATTGTTTTATTCTTCCTGAAACGATTTAAACAGAGCCTCTGGTAAACTGTTTAGCTTTACTTAGAAAATAAGGACATTGTGCTTTTGTGTCTTTTTTATATAATCTTTGACAAGGGATATTTGTATTATGGCAGTGAGATTGATGTTATGAAATAAGACATATCCATTATTCTGTTGCTATAGTTACTATTTATTTATGGTAGGTTTTTCACGTGAAAATGCGGATAAAGAGTAATAAAGAATAAATTAACACGTCAAAATAAAAACTTTGTCTTGTACAACGTTTGGGGCAGACGTCCTTCGGCAGGCAATAAATACTGTGTCACATAGAAACTAAGCTAAGGAAAAAACTTATTTTAACCCTCCAACGACTCTTTCTTAGCCTAGTTTCTATGCAACACGTTATTTAATGCCTGACGAAGGATGTCTGAACGAAGCGTTGCACAAAATAAAATCTAATAAAGATGTTTTTTAGACGTATTAATTTATCTTCATTACCTTTATTGTTTATTCTCACGTCTTGCGGAACAACAGTAACTGAAGAATTTCACGCGCTATGTAATGTTGACTAAAGAATTAAAAAAAAATAATTGTTTAAGTTTGTTTTACTTAGCTGCACATTTGACAAAGGTTAGATTTCTAATCTCCTAAAAACTTATTATCATCATTTCACATCTGGTAACGACTTGTGATATTTGATTGTGTTTTCACTTTGGTTGGCTTATTTCGAACTTGAGGACGTGAAGGTCACAGTTTTGTAACTTATCGCACCTATCTGTAAAAAAAAATTCTGCGAACTTTTTTGTCCTAGTAGACTGACGTCAGTTTCAATTTAATCCCATGTTTCAAAAGGCGTGCGTGCGTAAACCAGTGTCTGTATGCATGGTGAGTACCAGCCTTTACGTGACTTCGTTCTGTACGTGAGTGTTTAATATCCTCTGTTTTTCTACAATGTGCCCCCGTTTTTCTATGATGGACAACTAAAACTTTTTTCAAGACGAGAGTAGGAGTTGGTCAAGTGAATCCAACTTTACACTGTAATTGATTCTTGATTTGTGACTGAGTACAAATGTGATGACGATGATAATACTCATCAACTCATCCTTCGGAACCTTGCCTGTGATGTAGCTACAGAATCAGAATTTTGTACAGATTGGTTTCTTTTTGTTTTACATTTTCTGTTACATTGAGGAACAATTACGATCCATTATTGAAAAAGTAAAACATGCGTGTGTAATCAGATCGTAAGTTCATTGCTGTAGGTACATTCCGTAACAGCTACTTCATAAAATACAAACTATCACTTACAAAAAAGTAAATAGTTACAGCGTCTAAATTTAAAAAAAACCCTCTTGAACTGTGGTCTAAACAGACGCTTCGATGTCAGTTATGAGTAGCAAGTACAAAAACAAAAAAATTCGGTCATTGCATCTAATAAAGTTAAAACTCTAGATATGATGGAATTATCTGGTGTTATGCGAAAGATACGTTATTTAAACCTGTGTTATATTCGTATTACATTAATTGATGTAATTGTGTTGTTACCCCTTCAAAAATCTAGTGAAAGGAAAAAGTTATATTTGTCATATGATTTTTAACTGGTTTCCCAAGACGTCATTGGTTCAGTATGAATCGTGTGGATTTGTTTTGGATGTCATTAAGCCCAAAGGTACACAATGGTGTACTTGTGCTCTGGCCATCACGGGTATCGAAACCCGACTTTTAGCGTCTGCAAATTACCGCTGAACCAGAGGGGGGGGGAGAATCATGATGGGAAATCAAGTTAAAAAAAAAAGAGAAAATTATGCGCAAACAAAATGGATAAACATGTTAAGATTAAAACAAAATAAATAGTATTGTGTGAATAATTCGTATTGTAAACATCTGATTAGTAAATGACTTAAATAAAATTGATAATAATTACAATTCACTTCCTCAATCTGGTTCACACTATAACATTAACAGTCGTTATTCATATATATATATTTAGAGCCTAAATCACTACTATATCTGTCATATTCCAGTCGGTCTCATGTTTCCTGGTATTGAGGGAAAGGCCTCGTCGATAATGCATATAACAGATGTAGTGTGGTTGACATATTGTAACATATTCTTCTTTGCTTTCACTTATGGGTTCTTAGAATATATAATTTACAATGTCTAAAATATGTAGCAAATATAAACGTGTTTTATGCGGTTATTCTACCAAGCTATCTAGAATAAAACTATAATTTTAAAACATAAAATACAGTTTTGTCTTCTTACAGGTGGGGGTAGTTTTCCTTGTAAGCGGTAAGTTTTCGGACTTACAGTGCAAAAATACGGTATTCGATTCCCCGCGGTGGACTGAGTGCAGATATCCTGTTGTGTAGCTTTAAGGTAAAACAAATCTAGAAACTGATCTAGTAATCCATCTACACACGTTTAGTTGCATTCTGATTTACAAATTGCAAAATCCAGATAAAGCTTAATATTTTTGTTTCCTTTTTTAATTGTTTGTTGTCAAGCGCAAAGCTGCACAACAGGATATCTGTACTGTGTCTGCCACGGGTATCGAAACCCGATTTTTAGCGTTATAAGCGTTCAGATTTGCTGCTGAGCCACCGAAGGGTTTCATTTTCGAGAACAGCATCTGTTAATCGTTACACAAATTAAAAAGTTAATACATTTGAAACGATAGACTTTTCACTTGTAGAGGAGTTCAGAAGTGATGCTTCAGGTAAATTGACAGAACAACTCGCTGTCAAATTGAGAATCAACGAACACAAACAAGGCATTAAACTTAGTAACAAGTTCATGAACCTAATAGTAATTTTATGTTACACCGCCTCAGTCTGGCGTTTCCTCAATCCCAGTCTGTGCATCATTGTCACCACCGGTGGCCATGCTTCAGAATAGAAAGAAGAAACGAAGCTGCTCAGTGTTACAAACAGCGAAGTGATGGCTTGTCATACTCTTTTCCCGCGTGCAAAACAGCAGTAGTATATTTATGATGTGATAGGAAACAACATACTCTTTCGAATGTTTTAATGAGATGATACGTGTAACACATAGCATATTGTGGTTCGCTGTGTGACACACAAATGCTAAATATGTTTTACCGAGCAGCATATTATGTTGGATGTCCCAGTGATGTGGTCCTTAGCGCCATACTGTGGTAGATGTCTTGGTGATGTGGTCCTTAGCGCCATACTGTGGTGGATGTCTCAGTGATGGGGTACTTAGCGTCATACTGTGTTGGATGTCTCAGTGATGTGGTCCTTAGCGCCATACTGTGGTAGATGTCTTAGTGATGTGGTCCTTAGCGCCATACTGTGGTGGATGTCTCAGTGATGGGGTGCTTAGCGTCATACTGTGTTGGATGTCTCAGTGATGGGGTGCTTAGCGCCATAATGTGGTGGATGTCTCAATGATGGGATGCTGAGCGTCCTACTGTGTTGGATGTCTTAGTGATGTAATGCTGAGCAACATATTGTGTTGGATGTCCTAGTGGTGGAATGCTGAGAAACATACTGTGTTGAATGTTCTAATTTAGTGGAATGCTGAGAAACATACTGTGTTGGATGTTCTAGTAGTGGAATGCTGAGAAACATACTGTGTTGGATGTTCTTGTAGTGGAATGCTGAGAAACATACTGTGTTGGATGTCCTAGTGGTGGAATGCTGAGAAACATACTGTGTTGGATGTTCTAGTAGTGGAATGCTGAGAAACATACTGTGTTGGATGTCCTAGTGGTGGGATGCTAAACAACATACTGTGTTGGATGTTCTAGTGATGTAATGCTGAGCAACATACTGTGTTGGATGTCCTAGTGGTGGGATGCTAAACAACATACTGTGTTGGATGTTCTAGTGATGTAATGCTGAGAAACATACTGTGTTGGATGTTCTAGTAGTGGGTTGTTGAGCGTCCTACTTTTTTGGATGTCTCATTAATGTTTTTTACGCTTATTAAAGATTTATTTTTCTTAATGTCATAAACATTCTGATTTTTGAAGCCGCTGTATGACCAAATTTTGGGTGACAGTAGATACTATTGTAGACTTCAGAATTTTTCCTGGCCTGTGGCGAAAGATAAAACCCCAGTTATGACCATGGTCGATTTCTCGATGGGAAAAATGTGTACGAAAGTGAACCCTTCTTAACTGTCGAGGTGGAAGGGGATTCGTTAAGGGATGTAATGTTGTAGCCCTATATATAACTCTTTATCCTCTAAAATGATAAAACAAGAGATATGGAAGTGTCTGTGAGTTTAATAGTGATATGTATACGTCACAGTTTCCATGAGCCTTATAGAAAGAAGCACGACAGTTAGCCATCAGGAATATGCTTTTAAATTGGCGATAAAAATTTGAACGCTTACTTGTGCAGATGGTATTATTGTTTTTTGACAATTATTTCAAGTTACGGAGTGGACAGAATTAAAAGTGGAATTAATAACATAAGTTATCAATTTCATGGATTTCTTGTATATAATTTGTGAGTGGCGTGTTTTCAAATTCAGTTAATCAAGACTTTTCCATTCCAGTCAAATGTAATTTCACGATATGTATATCTTTTTATTAGAGCCATGTGTCAGCGTGACTCAGTGGTTAATGTGCCGGACTGTAGATCTGTATATCTCTTTATCAAAGCCATGTGTCAGTGTGGCTCAGTGATTAATGTGTCGGACTGCAGATCTGAGGGTTTGATGTTCGTTCCCCGATACCACAAAAACAAATACTCGCACTCCACACTTTGGGACCATAAGTGCGCTATGAGAGTCATGTGCAAATCCCACTATTCGGTTAGTCAAGAGTAGCCCAAAGGTTGGCGGAGGGTGCTATCCAATACTTCCTTCTCTCTAATCTATAAGTTCAAAGTTATGGACGGCTGCTACAGATAGCTTTTGAGTAACCTTACATGAGTATCCGAAAACAAACAAACTAATCAAACCATATTTAAGTGAACAAAGAACTGGCCCATTTCAGTTCTTTGTCTATATCACATGACAAATGTCCTTGGATTCGAGTACAAGGAGAATTTTTCCAGTTGAAAAACATTAAAACACTGGATGGACTTAGAGAACCTCGTAACCGTTACAATGGTTAACTGCTTATCAATGACTAAACCAGTACTGACTGATGAAAGTGAATTTAAAATGTACTTTTTGTCAGAAACTAACGTTGTTTTTGCGTGAGCTGAAAGCTCATGATTTTTTTTGTTTCTTTCCACACACACACAACACATGTATCAAGTACAACTGTGACGGTTTACATTCAGATTTGTAGGACCAGTAGCCAAAGAAATAGTTATCCCATAAATCATCCAGTCCACTTAACCGACGCTGGCGCCACCACTCAGCGGTGGTTCAACTACAGGTCAGGGGCGTGCCAAAACTTTTGGCTATGATTCATGCCGCCTAACATTGTATCATGGTTTAAAAAATGCGGTGGTAAATTGAACCTCATTGCTGGTCCAAACGGTATGAGTGACACATACGCATAAAAAACGGGTGTTCTTGATTGTTGATATGTTATTAATTCTAAGGTGTCATTAATCCACTTATCTCTATTAGCTTGTCCATGATTCTAGTTTGGCAGAGTAAAACACACATATATATTACTCATATACACATATGACTTAATAGTTTCAGCATTTCCCCATTGTTCGTTGCTCATGTTGTAATTTAATGAGGTTTTCGAAGCCTTAAAAGTAAATGTTATTAAAGAAGCCATTTTGGTTTTGCACACAAATGTAAAAAAATAAAGAAGAAAAAAAAAAGGTATGTAAAGTGTTTAACACTTCTTACCTGGAATGTTATATATATAAAGCATGTAATATCTCTATATTACTGTTAATTCAACTTTCGTAATTCTTTAAAGTACGGTTGACAACACAGTATATTTTGTTTCTTCACTGACATGTCTGCTTAAGGAAGCTGTCTGACAAGCTCAGCACGTATGTTTACTTTTCTCCAACCTAGGCTCTTTATAACTTGAAATCATGTTCATTCGCATGACAACATTTGGTTATAAGAAGATACCAAGTGGCTGTTCCTAAAGCTTCATGATAAACGCCACCCTTTTGGTAAACACTTAAATGACCGTTCGGTAAATATTTATTACACTGGCTTTATTGAATGTAGGATTTCTGTTACTCGTTTTTAAATGTTACTTTTTTTTATTTGTGTATGTGTAATCCGACGAACTGAATTTATTCGGAGATAAAGATGTAGCTGGAACTAAATAAAAATCATGATACTTCTGTATTTTTTCTTGGTCCTATCGAAACAGATATCTTTGCTGTGCTCCCCAGTGATATGCATGCAGATGTACAGTTTTTAACCTCGTAAAAAAAGTAACGGATGACAGTTCCTTACTTTTACATGAATTCATAAAACAGTGGCTTCGTGTTAAACGTAGACTGTGTTTTTTGTATCTAATGAAATGCACAGATAACTTCATGTCAGCTTGATTGCTGACTTGATATGCACGTAAGGTTGGTATCTATAGCGTGGCTTGGTGATTTGCAGTCGTTAGTGACACGTGGTGAAATAGATCACTTTTGAGTTGTCACACGTTTTTTCCAAGACCATCAGGCAGGCGCTGATTAGCCAGTTCTGCGAAATCAACAGCGTGAATTCCTAAAGTAGTTTTGATAACAAGAAAGACTCGGGCTCGGTGGTTGAATATAATCTGAGGAGTTGAAGTTTGAGAACTAACATGCCCAGCCACCGGACTTAAGGTCTTCTAACATACTTGATAAATTCTTCTCGCATTTGGTGAACAGCGACCAAGTTATGCAGATCACACCGGGTGTGAGACTAAACATTTTAGACCTCCAGGCGGCGTCTTTCATCTCGAGCGCCCAGATCGTATCAGGGTCGTTGGAATGCAATAGCTCTCTTTCTGTGATCAGTAAGGGGCCTCAGGGGCGTCGAACAAGGGGTAGTTATTTTTTTAATCTCCCAGAAACGTGGGAATAGGGAAGGGCTAAATTTAGCTGGAAATTAAAATGATAGTTTTGTTCTGATAAAACGTATAAAAAAGAATCACGTATTTGTTACTAGGTCTGGGCCAACCTACGCGTTAACTACATGTTTAGGCATACAATAATGTTGGATCTTTATTTTTATGACTTTCATGATATTTTATTTTTTATCCTTCCTCCTCCAGAACTTCAATTTTGTAATAGAGGACACTGTTTAACATCGATTTTTTTTTAGTTGTCTGTTTACATTCAAAACTATGACAGATGGTAATTTTAGAAAGTGGCGCGTTAACGAGGTAGGTCTTTAAGTTCCGAAATGTACGGCTTTTTTTCTTTTTCAAACGTTCAGAGCAGTAACTTTTTAAAATATTTTCAAGTAACTTTCTTATCATTATTTTTCTTGTTTAAACCAATATAAAGTGACATGTTTGTGACATACAACAGATTAGTCGCTTGAATCGTTGGTTGTAAAAGTGATGTTTTATGAACACAAGTGTTGTGATAATTAATTATCAGTTAACGATATATATATTTGCTAGTTTGTTTTAAACATGTGACAACTGTGGAGAATCGCCTTGAAAATATCTAACACAGAACATCACTATTTAAAACAACGTAATTTTAAGATATTTTTGCATAATTTTTTGCTCAAATGTTCAACTGCTTCACAGAACTTTCCTATTTTTTTACAAATCAAATATATTGAAACTTCACTTGTAAGTATTTAATAAAGAGTTGATCTGTGTTCCATGCAGCGCTGTCACAACTAAGTCTATATAGCTACAAAACGATACGTTTGTTTTGTTTTTTGAATTTCGCGCAAAGTTACACGAGGGCTATCTGCGCTTGCCGTCCCTAATTTAGCAGTGTAAGACTAGAGGGAAGGCAGCTAGTCATCACCACCCACCGCCAACTCTTGGGTTACTCTTTTATCATCGAATAGTGGGATTGACCGTCACATTATAACGCCCCCATGGCTGAAAGGGCGAGTATGTTTGGTGTGACGGGAATTCGAACCCGCGACCCGCAGGTTGTGAGTCGAATAGAAACCTGTAGTCTCCGCTTCAGTATATATATGGTCTTTTCAAGCACTTTTGGGTTGAACAATTGAAAAAGTATCACATGTTCTCACAAAACTCAGTGTACATTTCTTCTTTTCTCTTTATGTTAACAAAATTGATGGCTCATTAAAACACCCACAATGAAACAGAAGACATTACTGATTGGTAATTCAGACTTTCCTGTGGTCGATTGCTTAATGCTATTTTTTAAAGAACTGGTTCTTTGAGATTGGCAGCAAAGTAGATTGTTTACTCCCATTCTCTTAAAAAAAGTAATTTTGAACGAGCCATTTTCCTACCAGAACTTCTTGTTTTCTGTGTAAGTCTAAAAAAGTGGAAGTAGTCTTGGTCGTAATGAGTCCAGAGTAGTTACATGTGCGGTAAATAAAGTTCTTTGAGGCTTGGCTGTGATAATGGAGTTACATACCTCCAGTCTTCGAATACATGGCGAGTAATCCTTGGCTGAAATTTCTGTACAGAGAGAGAGAGCCAAGCAATTTGACATTCAGTTTGGCTACTTGTTTCTATATCAGTTCCGTTTGTCAGTGATTTTTTTTGGCTTCCTACAGCTGCGACAATTTTTGTAATCCACACCTCTCTGTATTGTTGGCAACTTTTTGTACTGTAGCAGTCTTGGAATCTTCACTTTTATTGAATCTGAAGTTATTGACCTCATCAGAATTCTGTGCATCAGCAAACTAGTCCCGTATTCTATTCATGACTCTTTCAACAGGACTCCGAACGTATAGCTTGAGTAATGGTGATCTTTGTATCTACCATGTCTTCTTTAAACTAGCGCTTACTTATCACTACATTTCTAGTCACGTTCTTCGTAGTGTTCTTGCATTTTGCTCTCACGATCTCGATTTTGTCTCTGAATCGTTTTAAATACACTACCAATGCTTCATGAGATGTTTCTGTTAGACCTTCAGAAACTTCTGGACCCATTCTGCCATTTTTTATTTGACTTTTTTTCGTCTTTCTTAAATTTCACACTCGTTTTTAAAAAAATCTTAAAACTTTATTCTAGTTTCCGATTGACTCCTCAGAAAAGTTAGCATTTTTAAATGTTTTTCTTTTCTTGAAACTGAATTATTTTGTACCCTGCTGTTTATTTTGGAGGAGAAGATTGACAGATGACTCATAAACTTGAGAAAAATTTGATTTAGTAAAATTAATCTCCTATAAGTGTGTCATTTTACTTTCTAGATCTAATAGAACAGTCTGTTAAATTTCACACATCGAGATTTAAATAGGCAACCTGTGCCAAATCGGTGTCTTAGTGGTAAACTTTGAGGGCTTAAAGCGCTAAAATTAAAGGTTCTAATGATATGGCGGACACATCGCAAGTAGCTCATTGTGCAGCTTTGTATTTAAATACGCAAACAAAGCTTCATCCAACACAACCACAACTTTCTTTATTTTCATTCTTATTACCAAATACAAGCTTGTTTCGCTTGTACTGACGACATCTCAGCACCAACCAAACTTTATTGCAACTTTTAAATGAAACCTAACTTGCTGTAATATTTCGCTAGCCGTTCACTAACAATAATCGTTTCAATTTACAGACCTGTTTTTAGAAGTAAACGTTATCTTAGATAATTTTTCAGCAATCTCAATTACGTAGATGAATATTTACAGAAGATTTTCATAAGCTGAGCAATGCGAGGGGTCGCAATTGACGGCTAAAATCATATTATACAGTGCCATCATATAATTAGTCCCGTTTAACAGACGCATAACATGTAACAACAGTACTTATATTCCAACTGTATATGGAACAGAGGTCATACTGGTCAGTTGGGAAACTGGACGAAGGAGGGTGGAAGTACAGAAGTGGAGCGAGAGGGAAAGTATGTGGAAAAGACAGATTGTACTTAAAACAAATTGAATTGTGCATTTTTATTAGAGTAGATTATTGGAGGAAAAAGAGCTGGTGCCAAAATCATCAAGCTGGTAACAGTTGCAGAAGTAATAGGCTTAGAATCATCTTACTGACATTGAGTCCTTGGTGTTTAAAATATAAGCATATAGAAAAATATACTTGAAAAACATTATACACAATAATTAATACAGTCCAGCACTGTTCATCCGTTCAGCTGTAGGTCTAAGCAATTAATAGCCACATAGCGGGGTGGCCGTATTACCAAATGTCACTGTATGGGGTCAACTCTGGGATCAGACCGAGGCCTTAAAGGCACAGTACATATCCCTACAACTCGCCCATAATACTCACCTTTCTATGTGTTTGTTTGATACAGAATTTTGCAGTAACATCTTTACATACCTATTTTTGCATTTCTTTTCTAAAAAATAAAATTCTACATTGTATTTTTGATTAACAGATAAATGCAAAATTTAAAACTATCAGAGGTCAAGGCATGGCGCTGTTGTTTATGTGCACATGTGGTGACACCTGGCGGTAATGATACTCAAATAATGAACCAACAACTTTCTGCCATTTCCGTCAATAGAACAGAAACAATTGATTTGGCTGAGAAAGTAGACTCTGTTTATTGCATAATGGAGGGAAAAGGTGAGAAAACTTGGAATGAATGTGCGAATTTTCCCCTTTGAACAAATCTTTCGTTCACAAGAAGACCAAAGAGACATCACACTAGAAGTGTTACCGATGTGAAAACATACTGTTTGTTTGATCGTGTATATGTGATTGTGTGATCGTCAGTGCAGCATGAGGTGTGAAGCATCAGGTAGGATTAGCGTGCCATTAATAGGAAACATCAATAGTCACCTGGTTTGTAACACCTACAAGACGTGACCGCTATAAGTTGATGTACGATGGTGGCCTCATTTTGATTGACAGGTCTCAATTGGGCTGCGGCAGGTGAGAGATGGCCTGGGTGATCACAATACTCAGTTCAAAGAAACAGCTTGGGACTGGGAACCAGGTGACCACAAGCCAAGTTGACCACAATACGAGTGTCCATAATTGCGGATGTTTTACAAACATAAAATAGAAGGAAATATTTGGGACTGAGCCAAAATGGTTGTAATTAAGGGTTGACAGCTTTATCGTGTAGACAAGTATGCGGGTCTGAACTGTAATCAAGTTAAAAAAAGTTGCTGTCGGCAGGTACGGCACCACGCTACCTGGATTACACACTGACAAACGTGCTTAGACGGGACTCTACATTTGGATGGAGGAGAGCCTGTGCTTTGGTTGGTGCTGCGTTCATCTAACATGTAAATAAAATAATAAAACTATATGACACAAGAAAAAGTACCCGTCCCCAGTGACAGGAAAAATTTAAGTTAATCTATGGAATTAATCACACTATCGTTCACATTTCAAAATGTGACGTAACTTAAAGAATAAAAATCTATTTATTGTTATTGTTGAGCGGCTCTTAGCATGACTGAAATGCTCAACAATTACTTTTTGCAGTGGGCGATATAAGTAGCTCAGAGCTTTGGATGTGAGTGAAACCAAGAGTGCAACACAATTAACCTTTTTAAAGTCCATGAAATAATTTAAATTCTAACAATTTAGTGTTGAATATCTTGCTTACGAAATAAAATTTGGCATCAACATTATTCATACCTCCCATCATTTCAAAAGTGAATGTTGAGCTTTGCCTGCGTGCGCATCTTTTCAAACACAGTGCGGGAAGCGGCCGCCATAAACTGGAGACAGACGAACGCTCGGACAGACACCATGGTTCGCAATATATATAAGATTCTACTGGACAAAAATACCGACGTGATCAAGACGAATGTTTTTATAAATGAAAGTGCACCCCAAACATGTTTATTGCCTATATTTACCTTAGTTAATCTTTACTGTATAAAAACGTATTTATTTGTTTATGTAAAAGCCTTGATGAAGCCGCAATGGTGAAAACGTAGCATGAAATTAAAAAAAAAGCGTAAAGTTAAAGGTAGTCTTTTATAAAATTGTTTCATTGTTAACGATTAACAGTCATATTTCATAACACAGTTTTTCTTTGTTAATTCTAAACAAAGTGGACCTGGAACCATATAGTTAAGGTGCTCGACTAGTGGGTTCGAATCCCCGTCTCACCAAACATAGGGGCATTATGGTCTTTCACTGCTAATTTCGGGATGGCTAGTGGAAATAGCCCTCGAGTATCGTTGAGCGAAATTCTAAACAAAGCTTTATTTCACTACTTACTAAAGCCTGTTAATTATTTTATCGGACTGAAAATCCGGAGGTCTCGGGTTCGAAACGTGGAGCTATTTGAATACTTTCAGGTAAAACTGATTCCTAACAGAGCGACAAGATTGGTCTGCTTAATAACGGGAGATTCAACAAGATGTTTACTCTGGAGTGATTTTATGTTCTCTGAGTATTAAAGTCATGATAAATAAATTAACTTACAATTAAATCAAACAACCGTTAATACAAACACAATTAATATTTCTGCTAATAATGCTTCATGAAAAAACCTTGTCGAAACGTTGTACATTTGCTGTTATGTTAAACTTATATTAAAGTTTTCTTCATTACCCATTCAAGCTGTCTCCAAGCGTTATTAGTCTTAAAGTGGGTTCCCCTTCATCGAGTTTGAATTCATCACAGTTAATATTTATACTTAACTTATCACAACGGACAATTGCCTTTACTGGATAGTTAGTAACAATTCGATTATCTCACTTTCCAAACTCTATCCCTTGAGATTCTGTTCCTGACTAAAACTTCTAACGTTTTGTTCGACACGGAATAATTCTCACATTAGTTACTTAAATCATTAATGTCAGTCTTACTCAGAGCAACTAGCGTTACACAGGTGACTAGTTATTCTCTAATGAAATAACAACAGAGATCTTCACCTTCAGAGATCACCTGACCACCACTAGAAAAGATACTTGTTTAATTTCACATACCATGTGTCACCTTACAACTATCTTTCCACAATAGGTGCTACCCTAGGTGAATGGCATCACACAATGGACAGCTAAAGTGAAAGGAATTTAACGACATTCTTGATAAATGTTATATCGAAGCAGCACGAAATACATTTTGAAATTTTCAACATAAATACAAGGAGGTATAAAACAAGGATGGGGTGCTTATCAGAGTGCAGTTATTCCGACCGTTTGGTTAACAGTAGTCACTTCAGGTAATGGGTGCTGTCCATTGGTTGCCTTTTTTTTTTTTTGGTCTGCAGTTCAAAAGTAGTGACGGCTATTTCTGAATCATAGGGGACTCTGACCTGGCCACTTAGCATATAGCGATCAGTTGAACAAAGAAACTGATGGTGGTTACTTCAAGATAGCCAAAAGCTTGCCGAGTAAGAAAGTTTTTAAACATCAAGAATTTGCATGTACTTTTTTTTCTATCAATTCACATTATGAGCCTTAAACAACATAAGGTGATCAGTAATCCACTGTAGATACTTTACATCTACAACTACATGATTAGAATGCATTGAATCGTCAGTTGGGAATACTGGTTATTAAGTTTGTTAGCTGTTTTTAGTGTTAAGTCTAAACCTTTACTAAACGGAGCCGTATATCATTGTTGATAACGCACTTTTTCCAGGCAGAACTGTTTTATTTCTTAATTCCAAACCTTTACCAAACAAAGGCACATTTAATTTTGGTGATATACCTTTTCCACCAGAACTGTATTTCGCTGTTTGTAAAAAATATTTACAGGATAGAACCATGATATATATATATACAATTGTCATGAACTTTGAGAGTAAAGTTCATGCATATCTCACATTGTTTGTGTTTTACATAGAGTCTCTCTTGATGCTGGCTTCCCGACTAGAAAGCTCGTTTAACATTGAAGCTGTAGTCGATCCTATTGAAATAAGAATTTCTGAAGCAGTGATGAACTTTCAGGAGAACGGTCCAGCAGTGTCGAAAAGAGTACGTATACGGTATTATATTATGGTAATGTACTACTGATATTGAGAGTACCCTTCTGTCTTAAAGTTCTTAATGATAAAAAAAAAACTTAACAATATATCAATCAAACTTGTGGCTCTCAGTCCTCGGGGAGATAAATTTGTTCATTTTATGTTTGCCTTATTGAACTAATCAGAAACTAAACTTGCACATTTATTAAGAAATTCCAAGTAAGCTAACTATATAGATCAAAACTAAACAGTAATTCGTAAAGTAATGAAGTCCATTCTGTATAACAAACCAACTAAATACGCTCAATATCACAAATTATGTAGAAGAAAACTAAAATCCTGTAATGATTTGAAAGCATTTAAATATCATTTGTGTATATTCTCGTTGTTTACATGTTTTAAGATGCAACTGTGGTATATTCAGGTGAACTGAATTATCATGAGAACTATATCGGATAAGTCCACCAAATAGGAGATTCGATAAGATACAGTGTTATGGGACAGTGCTGTATGTATACCAACTGAGCTGAGGTCTACGAGTAACTGAACTGAATATCAGGTGTAAAGCACTACGGACACAATCTTTATAAATACAAAGACAAAAACACAGTGAGTGTATTGGATCAGTGTATGGAACTTCGGGCTTCTCTCGGAACGAATTCCCGGAGAACTAAACTCATTGAAAACCAGACAGAGCTGTATCAGAATCGAGGTTTCCAGCTCTCGGGAAACCAGGTTTTTTGTCTTGGATTGTGTCACCACGTAATCAGCCTCTCTCTCATAACATTCATAAACCGCGACTTATAGACATCACCCAATCGGCCAGCGGAAGGACGCAGCAGCATTTTTGCAGGCAGATGGGGTGATATCTGGTACGAATCTGGAGATAGTGACAGTCACAAGGCAAAGCTAGTTCTGAGAAACCTTAACGGTTTTCTGGGCCACGTGTTTTATGCCAAACTGCTCATGTTCAGAAAACTAATAATAAATTCAGAATTAATATTAATTTCACAGAAAGGAGAAACATTTGGTATATTCCTATATCACACAATCCCAACACTTAATTCACTAATTTATTCAACATTATTTGAAACGTTAAATTAATAAATTAATCATCAAGAACAATTGAGTATGTAGCTCACAACTTACCAATAGTAAAAAGCATCATTTATGTGCATATCCAAAGATAGAAACTAATGGAAGTTATAAAAAAAGAAGAAAAAACAACTAAAATCATCAACAACGATAGAAAGCGTTTCGCCAGTTTAATGAAGGACATTATATTCGAACATGGGCAAGCGACCGAAAAACCAGGAAGTCTGATATTTATGGTATTTGTAATATCATGAGTTATTTATGTTTAACATGAGCTTTTTCATTTAAAAAAATTACATTTTTGAAAACAACTTGAAAGAAAATCTACCTGAAAGTGAAAACAGTTGTAAAGTAGACAGTGAGTGTAAACAGTTGTAAAATAGACAGTGAGTGTAAACAGTTGTCAATTAAACAGTTAGTGTAATCTAAAAAGTTGTAAACTAGACAATTAGTAAGCAAAACAGTTGTAAACTAGGTAGTAAGCGCGAACTAAGCGATTCTAAACTAGACAGTGAGTGTGAAATATACAGTTGTGAACAAAACAGTATAAAGTTAACAGTTATCAATTAGGTTTTGTTATTGTGAAAAATCATCAGGCTTTTGTGTGATATGAAGATTTGTTGAAGTATTTATTACATTCTGATTTACCGATGACCTGCATAAAGTTGTCAACCATGGTAATATAATATAGGAAACTCGAAACGTATTTTAACATTTTGAAGAACGATTGTTAAAGATAACCTAATCGTACAAAGTTAGTGAATTATGTTGAAAGGCAGCAGTGGTTCTAGAATTGTATGCTATTTTGACATTAAAGTGGAGTTTGTAAGTTTTATATCATACCACATAATGGTTGCTACATTGAAACAGGTAGTTTTGGAACTTAAAACTTTTATAGCCTTATATTACGCCATTGTTGCTACACTGAAACAGGTAGTTTTGGAACTTAAAAGTTTTATAGTCTTATATCACGCCGCTACACTGAAACAGCATTTGTGATATTTTTTAAGAACGACTTCATTTCGTCATGCGTCCAGTACAATATCCACAAATAGTTTAGGTAATTGGCTATACGTGAGCACGTGCATAGACTTCACCTTGTTTTGTTCCCATCTCTAAGTTTGGCCCACCGGAGGCTGGGGCGGTAAACTTCCGTCGCCGTCATCCATCACTGTTATCAGGAACTTCCTTTGACGCGCGCTTCTTTCATCAGTAGAGATTTGGCGTAGGAGAGATTTTTCTTTGGCGGTTTGTATGCGCAATTATTCGCGTTTAGAGGCTCATGGCCTCCGAGCTTGCGTGTAGCCGTGGCTGAAGAAGTTAGGCGCAGCCTGACCCCCTCACCTGTCGGCGGATGGAATGTGGTGGCGGCGGCAGGCAAAGCCCAGCAGGGCATCCCTGAGACCTAGGCCAGCAGCGCGACCTGCCGGCGTGGTATGTCGCTATGCAAAAACGTCTTGTGGTCTGACATACCTTGTTGTTCATCAGAGGCGGTAAAAAGGGGGGAGTTCGGGAGGTGGTCTTTTCGTTTAGTCTTTTCTCAGGTTAAAGTGGCCCATTATTCAAGTGGCGTTGTGTAAACATAGAAATGTTTCAAACTTCGTATCCTCTCACAGCGTTTAAACTAAAAAAATAAATAAATGAACATGTCACTCGTAAAACTACTCACCCATCACCTGGACTAATGTAAATATTAATTTAATAGAATAGATTAATATTTATATTGTAAAATGACATTCCTACTATCTGAAGTAAATGTAGATGTTAAATATTAGAAGTACCCTTGCACATTTTCAGAAATAAAAAATGAGAAATACCATTAACATTTTTGAAAAATATGATGGCCATTTATATGTTCTTAGTTTGTGAACATTTTTAGGTCTAACAAAATTACTGAGTTTGCAAAACACTACTAGAAATAAAAAATAATTACAAACTTGAATACAAAAAACGGGATAGTGTAGTTTTATTTTTAAACGCTATATTAACATAATAAAACTAAACTGAAATAATATATCTTTTATTTTGGCCCCCTAATGGCTCAGTGGCAAGTTCCTGGACTTACTACTCTAAACAGTTGTATGGTTTTGTGCTTAATAACGAACAAACAAAATGTTGTGTTCTAGAAACATCGATGAAGTGATACTTTCAAATTTGTTTAATAGTCTTAACAAATTTGACGAAATTCAGTTTCGAATACAAGTGTTTTCTAGCTCATGTGGTCTTTCGTTTAATACTAAAACTAATCAGGATCTGTCTGAAACGCTATCTCTATATAATGAAGTGCAAGAAATTCTTTGTTGTGCAATGGATGCCTAAACCGGAGAAGCTAATTTTAAGCTCAAGAAATGTAATTAAAAATCACGATTAACTGGTGATGTTTTTATTACACACATATTAATTGGTGTATTACAGAATTCAAAACGAATTATACTTTACTTTAAAAAGTTACCAAGTCTGTTACAGTGTAGGTACATCCTCCTCGTATTTCTAGTTATTATTATTCTTATAAAATCTTAGACCCATCGCTCTTATTCCTATATCGTGCTACTGTTGACCCATCATTGTTGTTATCTCGGATTTTAAATTATTGAGTCGTTCTCTGCCTTATTCCCCTAGTTGGTTGAACATGTATGCATAACTGTAGGAAGACCTATCGTCCATATTCCTCTAACATGTATTCATAACTTTAGGAAGACCTGTCGCCCGCATTCCTCTAACATGTATTAAGAAGTGTAGGAAGACCTGTCGCCCGTATTCCTCTAACATGTATTAAGAACTGTAGGAAGACCTATCGTCCATATTCCTCTAACATGTATTAAGAACTGTAGGAATACCTGTCGTCCATATTCCTCTATCATGTATTAAGAACTGTAGGAATACCTGTCGTCCATATTCCTCTATCATGTATTAAGAACTGTAGGAATACCTGTCGTCCATATTCCTCTATCATGTATTAAGAACTGTAGGAATACCTGTCGTCTATATTCCCCTAACATGTATTAAGAACTGTAGGAAGACCTGTCGCCCGTATTCCTCTAACATGTATTAAGAACTGTAGGAAGACCTATCGTCCATATTCCTCTAACATGTATTAAGAACTGTAGGAAGACCTGTCGTCCATATTCCTCTAACTTGTTGCCGCATATATTAAACTATAGACCTCGCCCCGTCGTTTCTTTGGGCCGAACGTGGTTAGCGTACTCGGACTGTGAATCAAAGGGTTCACGGTCGCGGTCCATTGCTGCAACAAACATACCCTGCACTTTTGGGCTGTAGGTGCGCTCTAATAGTGACGTTTAATTCCAACTATTCAGCTAGACATGGGTAACCGGAGAGTTAACTTTGGACTAGCTGCCTTCGTTCTTGTTCAAACTTATGGATGGTTATGCACAGAAAGCCTTTTGTAGCTTAGTGTAGGTATTCTGAAACAAATCGTGTTTCAGGTTCTACATTTTTACCACGTTTATTCAGCTGTAGACTCGTCATCATTGTTCCTTTACGTTGTTACCACGTTTATAAAACTGCAGACCCGTCATCATTGTTCCTTTACGTTGTTATCGCGTTTATAAAACTGCAGACCCGTCATCATTGTTACTTTACGTTGTTACCGCGTTTATAAACTGCAGACCCGTCATCATTGTTCCTTTACGTTGTTACCGCGTTTATAAAACTGCAGACCCGTCATCATTGTTCCTTTACGTTGTTACCGCGTTTATAAAACTGCAGACCCGTCATCATTGTTCTCTTCCCGTGTTACCGCGTTTATTAAACCTGTCATCATTGTTCTCATACTGTGTTGTTACTGCATCATCATTGTTCCATTATCATGTTACCGCGTGTATTAAACTGTAAACCCGTCATCATTGTTCCTCTACGTCGTTATCACGTTTATTAAACCTGTCATCATTGTTCTCATACTGTGTTGTTACTGCATCATCATTGTTCCATTATCATGTTACCGCGTGTATTAAACTGTAGACCCGTCATCATTGTTCCTCTACGTCGTTATCACGTTTATTAAACCTGTCATCATTGTTCTCTGTGTTGTTACTGCATCATCATTGTTCCATTATCATGTTACCGCGTGTATTAAACTGTAAACCCGTCATCATTGTTCCTCTACGTTGTTACCGCGTTTATTAAACCTGTCATCATTGTTCTCATACTGTGTTGTTACTGCATCATCATTGTTCCATTATCATGTTACCGCGTGTATTAAACTGTAGACCCGTCATCATTGTTCTTCTATCTTGCCTCTGATTTACTACCACATGAAACTTGTAGATCTTTCTTCTGCCTCTTGTAAGTTATAGACTCATCGTGATCATAATTTTCAACTACTAGGTTGGATAAATAAAGATAATTGACATGGTATTTTCTGTTCGTAAAGTAGTCATATGTTTGAAATTTGTTGTTCTTTCCAAACATTTATTGGTTTAAATTTTATTTTATTTTGTGCATTTTGAGCTCCTGAAAGTTCTGTAAACATAATAGTTTCTATATTTTCCAGTTGTTTGAGAAATGCGGTAAACCTCGCCTAGGAAAACGAGAAGCTAGGAAGGAGTTAGAGTTCAAGACATATACTTTTGGCTCTCGTCATAACTTCCACAGAGCTACTAAAAGTGGCTTGGATCGGCTTGTTGATAAAATTAAAAAGAAAATTAGACGAACAAAAGATTTTTGGTCAAATCTTCCCAACGAACTGTGTAGTAATCCGAAAGTTACAGGAGATCGAAACACCAGGAGTAATCAAGAAGGCTGTTGGAATGGGTTAACCAAAGCTAAGTGAGTTATAGAGTTTAGTGCCATCTAGTAAGCATAAAGTTAACTATTCTATGTTGAGGCATAAATATGTTTAAGTACTAAAATTATCATGTCCTTACTTCTTTATATTAGGATTGATTATCATTTTTAACCGGTCTCTAAGAAAGTATTAAATAAAACGATGCATTTATAAGTGTCTTTATACTTATGGTCTATTTTTTTTTCTTCATACATTATTTTTCCCTGTTGAAGTTTTGCACATGACGCTCAGTTATATAGTAAAGGTCAGATTTTTGACATCAAAAACTAGGGATTTACAGTAACGTTATGTAAACTTTATGTGAATTAGAAGTATTTAAGAAAAATGTTGGGTTTGTTTCATTTATGGTTTGATGGTTGTTGTTGTAATGTTGTTTATAGAATGCTATAGATTTCATGAGTAGCATCTCACAAGGAAAAACACTCTTTAATGAATTTGAAAAGATATGAGACGTAGTTACAACCGTTTTGAAAGCCACTGTTCCCTCGTCCTTGGTGGAGTCAGAGATAATTTTGTGGACTTATGTGCTAAAAGCCAGGGTTTGACAACTCATTGTGTAACATTGCACTGAAACAACAATCAAATATGCCTATTTCTATGTTAATGAAATTAAGGGTATGTTTTTATTTTTCAATCAGGTATGATGCCAGTCTAGTAGGAAATGGATTGGTCAATCAAAAGGACAACCCAGAGGTCAGTTTAGATGTAACCACACAAAACAGTGTTATAGCTCGGCTGAAACTAACATTACAACTTATTACTTCAAAATTAAACAACGCTTACAGAGGAGTTGATGTGGAGTGGGAAGACACTTGTGAGTACCCTGCATTCTAGTTTCCCAAATATTACTTGTTATATGAGATGAACATTAATGTAATGGGAAATGAATAAGTTAATCACTATTCCCGAGTTCCTAGTTTTACCAGTTTATTCTTATTCTAGATTGGAGAGAATCTGTGGTTGAGAATAAAAACTAAGGCATGAAATTAAAACAAAAGCCTTAATATTACTTTTATAATTAACATACTTTTAGAACATGTAAATGCAAAATGTAAACAGTTGATTTGAATTTGAATACTATTTTAAAATTATATTCATTATATGACGATTTTGTAGAATTTCTGCTTTTAAGCATAGTTGTTCTTGCTCATCAAAAGTTTTCATATCTTGAATCAAACAAGTTACTTGAGTTTGATTACCATTAAAAGAGTTAGTTGTCACTCATGTTATGTAAGTATTCTTTCTGAAATTGGTGTAGTATGAAATTATTTTAGTTTAATACTACTTCTATTACTCTACTACTGGAACTGACTCAATTACACAGCAGTTGGTACTAGTTCTATCACCCAGCTGTTGGTACTGGTTCCACTATACAGCTGTTGGTACTGGTTCCACTACACAGTTGTTGATACTGGCTCCATTACATAGCTGTTGGTACTGCTTTCATTATACAGTTGTTGGAACTAGTTCCAATTACACAGCAGCTATGTAATGGAGCCAGTATCAACAACTGTGTAATGGAACCAGTACCAACAGCTGGGTGATAGAACAAGTACCAACCGTTGGTACTGGTTCCATTACACAGTTGTTGGAACTAGTTCCAATTACACAATGGTTGGTACTTGTTCTATCACCCAGCTGTTGGTACTGGTTCCATTACACAGTTGTTGATCCTGCTTCCGTTACACAGTTGTTGGAACTAGTTCCAATTACACAGCTGTTGGTACTGCTTCCATTACACAGTTGTTGGTACTAGTTCCAATTACACAGTGGTTGGTACTAATTCTATCACCCAGCTGTTGGTACTGGTTCCATTACACAGTTGTTGATACTGGAACCATTACACAGCTGTTGGTACTAATTCTAGATATTATGATTTTGGGATCCACAAACTTCCTTAATGAATGATGTAGAGTTTTTTAGGATGCACCAAACCTGGTGACTGCTTTTTCATGCTAAAGTTGTAATAGTTTTGTTTTTGTGTTCATTTCTTATCTGGATCCAGTCAAATTGTGCACAAATGTTCTTTCCATTTTATTGTCTCTTGTTCTATGCTAATGAAAGTGTTTCAAACTTTATTTCTGTAACATTAGAGCCAATTTCATTTAAGCAGAACACAATTAAGTATTGTAAAAATTGAGAACCATAATCTTTTTAGTATTATAACTCTAAACTCTATAACTGTTTCATTAGGAAATTAAACAAATGACAGATTTCACTAATCTAAGTTTCCAACAATGGTAAAAGTAGGAATCTCAAAGGTATTTGTTTTTTTTAAACCGAATATAATATTTATATATATTTCAATATTGTTTTCATTAAATAATGCATAATTTCCAATTTAGCTGAGACGGAGTGGGCAGCCAGTGGCAGTGGCAGTGGAAGTGGCTGGATGCCGGAAGACACTGAAGATGATAGTTCTCCTGACATTTACTTTAGTTACTCCACTACTAGAGCTCCTGCTGCCCCGAGATGGCCAGTTGAGTCCACAGAACAACCTTCAGAAAAGCCATCAGCAGCTCCAGAAATGTTATCGTCCAATCTTTTAGTGATTTTGTTAGCTATGTTAATGTCCAGTGTCATCTATTTGTGAAGGTAGAAATTATCAGTAGTACTACCATTTGGAGATCAATGCTTGGTATTTTTCAAACAGTATATTTCCTCAAGAGGAGAAATAACAAACTGACTATTTGAAATAGAAGACCACAACTTTTGGACTTGAAGAAAGAAAATTTATTAAACAGATTTTTTACTCAGGAGTTTTTTTGGGAAAGGATGTTGTTGGAAAAATTTGGTGAAAAAAAGATTACTAGTGTTCTCCCTGTATTTTTACCACATGTGAATTTCCCACAAATATAAAAATTACTTATTTTTATAAACTCTGCATTTGAGGAATTCAATTGGTAAAACTGATGGTCAACTTAACTCCATGATGTACATCTCCGGAGCTTTAAGAATTGATTTTAAAAACAAATATTACAGAAGTCTTAATAATAAACAAAATAAGCTCCGACAATCAATCAGGAAAGTTGCACTTTCTCCGTGTATTGATTCATATATATATATCAGTTTATAATAAATATTGGAAAACTTTAATTTTTAAGCAAAATCAGGTCCTAATAAACGTATTTACAAAACCATTGTTTGTAACCTAAGATCCAGTTAAATTAGGTTACAAAAATTTATAATTATCTGATTACTTAATTAATTCACTTCCTTTGGGAGTAGAAACTTTTTTTAATGTATAGTCAGATTTTTCTTGTACTTACAGTTAACATAGCTATTATTATCCTCATGTAAAATTAGTAGTGATACTGTTGTGATGTGTTGTGTATTTTCTCTTTGGCTTAGTGAACAGATGGCAGAGATATTATTAATTTGTTTTACATTTCATAAACTACTTGTAAATTTTATTAATTTATACTTAGAATATATAAATGTATTGATTATATGAGATTTTCTTTTCACTGTAGTGTTTTACCTGTCTGTAGTACATTTTAGGACACAAATATTCAAAATAATCTGAATATATAGCATTGTCTCCAATATTCTGGACAGCTCAAGAAAGACAGTTTTTTTTCTTAAGTGTTACAGTTTATTAGAAGATTCAACATGGCAGCTTCCTAAATGCTTAAAAAGAAAAATGAACACACATTTCGTTATGTAGTTTAGAGGTGAATTTTGTATGATTTTGTGTATTCTTATCTAAACATTGTTACACACTTCCCTTTGAAACTGAAAAGAAATTTGAAATGATTTTTTTCCATATTGCTTTTTATGCCCAAATTTTATAGTGTGATATATTGTCATCCCTGATAGAAGTTAATGTTCATACAGTTGTTTCCTCAAAATTCTTTAGTCCCCAGGAATATGTTTGGAAAGAATAACAATATCAATTCCATCTTTTTCTACACCTTCTATTTAATAATGTTATTAATTCCATCTTTTGCTATACCTTGTAGTTAGTTACCCAATTGCTTTGAGTATTCTTTTCAGAACTAGGAAAATTTGCCGATCTTTGAAATTAAGTGGAGAAACTTAAGAATAATGTTGTGTTACATAGTCATGTGTTTACATGTTTTATAGATGTGTTTTTTGTTGTGTTACATAGTCGTGTAGTGAAAAACTAAGTATACGAGAGTATTATGATTCATGCTTTCTCATGTTTATGAGATACTTCTCATACCTTCAGTTGCAAAAGGTAGCTTAACTATAAACACAACATGTTAGACCATAACTGAAATGTCACCTTTAGCCCCGTATATAGTAAATTACTGTACATACCATATATGATAGATCACATAATAGAACAAAGCACACTGTTGTATCTATAGCTTAATGCTGCACTGCATAATACCACTTTAGGTATGTGCAAGTATTTTACATATGTCCAAGCACATAACACAATATTTACACATTTACATTATATACTTACATACAAATCACTACACATTTATATATACACCACTACACACTTCAACAAGCAAATTATTATCAAATATGCCTTTCATTGGCAGCTTGCACAGATGCAAAATAAACACTTGCAATGCAATCTACATCTACGTCACTACATGTTTGCACAATTATATCCCTTATTCTGGATATTTACATAAGTACATTACTAACCGTTTATAGATTTTCACACATTCGTGTGAACAAATCACTGCCTATTTATACTAGCACTGCACTACAGATGTATTATATAAATAATTACTACACAGAAAACTTCTGCAACTGCACATAGGTATCACAAATCACTGCTTATTTATACTAGCACTGCACTACAGATGTATTATATAAATAATTACTACACAGAAAACTTCTGCAACTGCACATAGGTATCTTGTAGAAAACAGCCTTTACTTTCCATTTGTGTGTATATTTTAAGTTATGCACATTTATAATTTTCTACATTCTCATCTATTTAATGCATAGCTACCCAGTTTTATAACTTTCTTTATGTAACTCCAAATAAAGATTGTTCTATAAATATTAACATGCTACTTTAAAGTGTTCTTTCACTCACCATGTTAAGTAAAATAAAACATTGGAGACAAGACCTTGTTCTATAATTGCATCAAATAATATATACATCACCCACATTATGAACCTACATCTAAATATTTTTCAATTGAGGAGTGATTACACCAAAGAACAGTACAATAAAACTTAACACGATCTTCAAAAAACACGTGAAAATACAGTGAACAAAACAAAACCAGTGTAGAACAGAGGGATTTTCTGAAGTGCTAGGACTTTTTGTCCATCCATACAAGTACACTTGCTGTATTTAGTGTATGCTGTAAAAAAGTATCTGTGCCAATAAGAGTAACTCCATCAGAACTTCCAGTTATCCAGAGTTCCTTGAATAATTTGTGTTTGTGTTAATGTTTGTATATAAATATATACATATATATCTATGTAATGATTTCAGTAGGAGTTATATCCACTTGTGTGCCATAACTGAACCTCCCCACTTTTAATCATGACACTGTTGAGATCTGGTTACTTGAGGAGATTCAAAATGTTTGTTGACCTTTCTTTTTTTTTCAATATTTAAGGCTTTTTTTTACTTTTACATAGCAACTTTTGTTTCTGTCAGTTGCTATGAAAGTTAAAGTTATAAAATTGGAGTTATTTTAAAGAAAAGCATATTTCAACATTTACAGTAGAGTACGTTTGTTATATTTAGCTCTAAATAATGGATTTCTTTGTCAAAATTCAATATGCTTTCTTGAAGAAATAGTGTAGTATAAACCTTTTGTTGTGTAATAAGTTATATGTGTATAATACAGTAGGTCTTTAACAACTTAAAAATTGAGAATGCGAGTTTTAATGGGCTTAAAAAGAGTTGAAACTCAATCTAACAATAATTAAAGAAATTACAGTGTTATAATTAGTTGGGAAGAGCTGAAACTGAGTATAATATTTAATTATGTTTATTGTGATTGGTTGAAAAAAAGAGTTCAAACTAAACATGCATTTGATAGTCTTTTGTAATTTGTTGTGAAAAGCTGAAAATAATGCGAGTAATTGAAATGGTTTTGTTTGGTTAAGAAAAGCAGAAATCAAGTCTAAAACTTGAGACTGGTGTTAATGATTAGAAAAAGGTAAAACTCCATATAATGATTTAGCACTAGAAACTACTTAATGTAATTGATTTGGAGGAACTCAAACCGAGTCTTACAATTGAGAGTGTTTGTTGTAACTTCATATGGTTACATGAGCTGTGACTATTGGAAGAAGTTGAATCCGATAGCCTATTAATATTATATACAGCTGAAGGTGTCTATAAGAAGCTGTTTCTAGAATTAGCTCGTTTCATACTATTAATAAAGTTACTTCTCTCCAAGACTTTATTTTTTATTACTATTTTAACTGTCTGGGTTATACGAAATAAAACTTGTTCAGTTTGAGAGAAATGTGTTACATTACTTACCTCGGTGTTTAGTACTACTATAACAGGAAAAAAATAAAGACTGTGTACAGTAATAGGCTTAGTAAGCTGAAAGTTAACGAGCGTGCCATTGTAAGCAACATCTTGATCAGGGTGTGGTTTATTTTGTTTAAAATCGTCTCTTGTATTTTAATAACAACTCTTGTTGTGACTTTACAGCGAAGTGAAATAAAAACGTACGATATTTCTCTGGTTCTGTTTTCTTTAAGAACATTATTTGTATAAACGCGTAAAATACTTTAGTCTTATTACGTAAGGGGTTTTTCAAACTATTTGTCCCTAACTTTACAAATACAATTACAACATTAGAACACCACTACTTTTGGTGTTGCAAACCTAAGTCTGTAGAAGTCTATATTCTTTACTTGATTGATAATGTTGTTAGTATTTTCACGATGAAGTGGCGAAAAGAATTTTGCGAATGAGGTAATAAAGAAAATTAAATCGATGACGTTTAAGAAATATTCTAATTTAGGTCAGAATAATAATTGGTTATAATTGGATAATTAGTTGGACCATGAGTGGTTTGGTGAGGAGGTGTTGATGTGGGCTGTGATTGGTTGATTAAGTGGTTTTGGTTTTAGTGACAGTTTAGTGTCTCCGTGTTGATCAGTAGCATCATGTGCTGCTCTTCTCTAAACCTGTAATTCCGTTGAGTAAAGGCTTTTGTGTGTTATGTAGAAAACTTCTTTGATCTTTCTGGTTTTCCAAAACTTGAATGTGTCAATGAGTGTGTAGTAGTCTCAGTTGACAGTGTATTGAGCTATAATAGCACGTTCTGCAATGGCAGAGTTTTGTGTTTTCGTAAGTCTTGTGTTGTCTCTGTTCTTTTATTCTTACACCAAAATGCAAGGGGCAAAGGATTGTATAGATGATGGTTTTGTGTCTTTTATGATTTTCAGTGGATATCTATGTTGAAATTTCCGGTTTCAAGTTTTACTACTTATACTCATATTCTGTGTATAAGGTAGATAAATAACTGGAGCAGGTATGTTATTACGCTTGGTACTAGTGGGACTTTTCTGCTGTTCATGCTGTGTTTTATGAAGTTGCAAAGGTAGTCATTCTGTTTGAAGCACCATATGATATATAGATGGTCATCCTTGATGGAACTTTTGTAACAGATGTTTTCAACTCTATTATTCAGGCGTTAGATGATACTACGTTGTATGGAAGGTGGGTAATGTGAGTGGAAGCTTAGGTATCTATCTTCTTGGTTTATTTTTTTGTAAACTGTAGTTATGAATTCGCTGTAGTCGTTGTTGAAGAAAATTTTCAAGAACAACAGTGATTTTGCCAATTTCCATTTCTATGGTCAGTTGCACTTTGTGGTCTATAGATTTTAGACGTTTCCAGAAGGAAGTTGGGTGTTCCCGTTTATATGCTCAGATTATAGATAAGTCAACAAGATATTTGTACAAACTAGGTAACGTATCTGTGAAATTCAGTGTTTTGTAATCGAAGTTTATTAAATAAATATCTGCCAGGACTGAAAAGTGGAGAGCACACGAACAGACCGTCCGTGTGTTCTTATGTTGTAGTGAAAATAAGTAGATTGATATACACTGCAGTTAGTTCCACGGTAGCTTCAATATTCACCCCAGTTGTAGTTAATAGGAAATTATCATTTAACAGCCAATGTTTGGTGATATAGAGGGCGTCTGTGGTGGCAATGCTCTTTCACATGAAAACTGACCAAAATATCCTGAGAGTTAATGTGTACATTTTTGAGTTGAGAATGTGGTGTTCTGTGTTGCCTGAAAGTGTTGATATTATAGGTGCCAAGAAACCAGCTAGAAAATGACAAGGTGAGTTTATGGAACTCACAATGAAGCCAAGAGTGTTTGTGGTTCTTGGCACGGCCCTCGAGAACAATAGCCTGGACACACATGTTTGTTTAACTTCACGCTGCGGAGGCTGAACGTTCACATATTAAAAACAATTCATTTCAAATATCATCAATATTTCGTGATCAACTTGAGATAGAGAACAGGAATCCATTACCGATATTGATCCTGTGATTTTAAACTTCAGTTTCAAATATTACAACAACATTTCAGACCCATAAATAAAAATAATTAAGTTCTATTGAAATATCTCAAAACTTAGTAGCATAAAACAGTTTCAAGCATACAGTTTCCATTTTACAATATTCACAAACAAGGTTTAATACAATTGTTCTTATCGAACAGGCTTCTTAGTACAATAATAAAACGTAGAGTAAAAAAGATAGTACAATACGAAATACAATTTGCACCCAGTAGCCCTCAAATAAACACTTAACTTCAACCTATCTTCTAAAATGTGTTGAACTAAAAAAATGCGGCATTTTATTGATATAACTCTAGTTATTTTTTCTAGCAAGTTATTGATGTCAAGAGTTTGAAATATGTTAATAGCTTGCTTGAAAATAATGAGTTTTTTTATTTTAGTCTGTTATTATTGACGTTAATAAGTTATTATTAATTAGTGTATAATCTTAATTTTTAATTCAAGCATAATACAAAACAGATGTGCAAAAATTAAAATTTTGATAAAAGTATTGATGACTGTAAAACACGTCTTATTGTAATATAGTCCCAAATGTTACTACTTACAGAAACTCCAAAAAATTTAATCTTTCTCTTCTTTGATCTTTTTGATATTTGGTCATTCTTAGTCTTTTTGTAATTATTTAAAAACATCTTGGCACAGGGTTTAATAGTTTTCTCAAGAACAGAAGCTCTTGTTTTGTCGCAAACAGGGCAACTGTCATTCAGTTGTTCGATATGCGAAGAAACAAAATGTGTCGTTTGGCGAGAGTGATAACTATTTTCAATTAGAACAACGATTTAACAAATGTTTCCTCCCCATAACAGATAAACTATAAGGATCTGGTGAAAAAAAAACCGTTTGAAATGCATTTAGGAGGTTTTAGGGATTACACAAAGGAAGTTTGAGATTTTGAAAAATATTTTTACTCTTAACATGAAAATTACTTTGCACACGGACTATTCAAAACAAATACTCAATACATCCATTCTTTATTTTATTTTATTAAAAATACTTCACTAAGAAATATGACTTTTTGTATGTGAAAGATTTGTAATATTAGCTGAAAGACTGCCATATTTCGTGAAGATATACCCAATATATTGAGAGTTATAAGTATTAATTTATAAAGACTAAACGAGTACAAAAGGTCACGTGACTCGGTCAAATTGACCGACCCCGTTTCGAGATTAAGGATGTAGAGTTTCTGCCCCAGTTTGGAGGTGTTTAAAATTTTGCATTGTTTGAATTAGTAGACTAAAGTGTGGCAGAAACCCCACATATACACTGAGTGGCCACAAGTAAATAGACACCTAATTTTTCGTCATTTAACTGATTTATGCTAACTAATTTGTGTTCACAGAGCACTATATAATTATATAGTATCTAGATTAATGAATTGGGAACCTGGCACAACCAGATCTAGATCAATGATTCATGAATTGGGAATCTGGCACAACCAGATCTAGATCAATGATTAATGAATTGGGAACCTGGCACATCCAGATCTAGATCAATGTTTCATGAATTGGGAATCTGGCAAAACCTTATCTTGTGCTACAATATGCCTATAACTCTCTCGAGTTGTCAGATTTTGTAAGAGGAAGAATAGTTAGTCAAGCAGATGGTGGAATAAGTCAGCGGCAAATTTCGCAGAATTTGGGAATCCCGCTTTCGACAGTCAACAGAATTATCGTGCAGTTCAGTAAACACGGCAAGAAAACAACTGAGCAGCATCCGG
>NW_013666020.1:268204-276288 GCF_000517525.1 Limulus polyphemus | reverse complement strand
TTTGGGTTGGTGGGAGATCGAGTGGATGCGTTTGCAACATTAAATTTTGCGAAATATTGGAGGAAGGACTCTTGCCACTTTATTCCTCGGGTTTTGTGAACAAGAACACAACATTGTTCCAGGAAGATGGAGCACCGTGTCACACTGCTAGAATCACCCAAAAGTGACAGGAAGAAAATTATATCCAGAAGTTGCCCTGGCCGAGCCAATCTCCTGACATGAACCCCATCGAAAACGTCTGGGCCATACCCGACCGCAAGTCAAGAAACAACCAAAAACCAACTTCGAAGTACGATCTACTCCAAGTTTTGAAGCAAGAGTGGGCGAAAATCCCACAATCTAAAATTGACGAGATGATTCTCACGATGCCACAAAGGATCAACGAACTCCACGAAGCGAAAGGAAGATCTACTAGATATTAATTAAATTATAAATATATCAATTCATATGAATATGACTGAAAATTTTCATTTTTTTCTGAAAAGGTGGTGTCTATTTACTTGTGATCACGCTGTGTATACTACACCCTTTGGAGGACCCAAATCGTTCAAAAATGTAAAATGCACAAATTCTACATATTACCATATCAATTCAATATTTTTTAAATCGTTTTACATTAGGGCATATCATTCTTCTTTTTTATAAAAATTATTAAATTTTCTAAATATTGTAATTTTCTCACAGTTTTTGTATTAAAGTTATGTATATTGAATTATCAAGTGAATCTTCCACACTTCTTTCTAATTCACTTATATAAGTTTCTAATGTTTTATCAAAATCTTCGATTCGATTAATTATTTTTAATTCATTCTAATAATTTTATCAATATACTTTTTGTAAGCTGAATCAAAATCTTCTACTGGAGTAATAAAATTTTAATATATTTTTTATTAGTATCATAGTTATCGTTAGTTAACTGTAGACATTGTATACATAAACCAAGAGTATTTTTGAGCATATTGTAAGGTGTTAAAATAACTATCTGTAATCTGTTTTTGTTTACATACTTTATGTTGACTGCATCAGTTTCTTTTATCGGTTCCTGTGCATTTTTTTATATTTTTGTTACCAGCATCTAATATTAAAATTGACCAATAACCGTTTTTATTTCTATTTAGAAAATTATTCAGAAATTTGTGCTTTATTTTTGCTTCACTATGGACACATTATTCCATTAACGATAATATATAGAATCTTTATTATCAGGTGCCTCTTTAACTGTTAATTTTCAATATCATAATAACCATCATCAGTTATGTTAAAACCATTTCCAGGTGGTTCTGAAGGATCCTGAGATACTTTATTGTAGAGGTCGCCATATGGAAACCAAAAACTCACTTATTATCATTAAAGAATTCTCGTGGATTCAAAACTTTTAGTATGTTGTTTGAAATTAATCACAAAGCTACACAATGGACCATCTGTGCTTTTCTCACCACGGGTATCGAAACCCAGTTTCTTGTGGCAACTTTATTATAAACATTCATTATTCCTTTTGTTTTTCAACTAATAAGAAATAAAATCTATGTGGTTTTGCTGTAATTTGTCATATCGATATCTGTAATAATATTTCTGAAATCATTAAAGAATCTATAATTTTATTTTATAACTATTTTTGTTAGAACCCATCTTTTTGTAAAACCTTTGTTGTATGAGGCATTATGTTTAAATATTAATACCAATTTATCAGTTTTATTCTTATCATCCTCATTGCCCAATGTCGTTGCTCCATCATCATCATATACCAAAATCTATTTACTTAAGAGTTTCTGAAGTATCGATATAAAATAACATCTTAGATGTTTCATTCGTGCTATAATCGTTTGTGAAACTTGTCAATCTTCGTACATGATAGGCGAGACATGGGAATTCAATCAACGTCTCATCAATATATAATTCAGCCCTTATAAAAACAATTCTTGTATTGATGAGTGTTACATTATACGTTCTAGTTGAGGAACCATCTTGCTTAGTAATTTTCAATTCTAGACAAATATAACCATTATAATATAGTATAACATGTTATCATTTATGTTTTTAATATAGAAATCATATCTGATCATCTATGTTTCAATTTAGGACTTAACGAGTGCACCTAACTATTATCAAAATATAAATAGAAAGTTTTAAAGACAAACGACTTAGCGAATGTCTTAAATTCGATTTATTGTTAAATAAAATCTTTTACGTCCACTTCCAAACTGTGCTTGAGGCTCTTATCTAAAATTGTACATATATTGAATTTTCTTTAATATATTACTTAATTTACTTTCTATGAATTTATCTGCAATAACATGTTTTGCTTTGTTTAAAATATCAGTAAAAACATCTTTCCCATAATATTTACGATTTTTTACAAATAAACAATATTTGGTATTATTAATTTATCACTACTTAAAAGTAAATATTTCATTAATGTAATTCCATGATACCCACATTGACATAGATTTTAATGCTAAAGAATAATTTTCGTTCTTACATCAATAGTTTTAAATTATTTTCTAAAATCCCCGAAAGTTCGATATTTTTAGAATCTAAAACTATTAGTCTTGCCATTTATTAACACATAATTTTCGTTGAAATCACTCGGTGTTTGAGTAAATGTATATAACATTTCATAAATACTACTACCAGCATTTCTTTCTTGTATATAAAGTTATACAATAATATCTGCATTTTACTGATACATGTTTTGCAGAAAGCTCGTATTGTATCTAATTCAATTTTTATTTATTCTTAAATATTGTTCGATTTTTTTTGGTATTATATTTTTAGGAAACTTTACATTATCTACTTTATATTTTCCATAAGGATTGAAATATTCAATGAAATTATATCTGGGTCATTGTAGTGTAATAACAAGTCCGATGAGTACCAGTCCTGTGTTTTATCTAAATTACAATTCAGCTTTCAAATATTTTGTTTTCTTAGGTAATAGATAAAGCCTTTTTTGTTTTTTATTATTTCCCCTGAATCTTCATTACTCAACGTGGTACTTCTCAATTTTGAATTACTCCTTTCCCCCTTTTTTTACACTCATATCTGTAAGGAACTCCAGATCCACTGACTTTATTTATTATTTTTTTTGCACCTCAAGCACCCAACTCACCAGCCGCAATCCAAAAATGATAAAAAGCCGCCATTTTGTTTTAATCATGTTTTTGATATTGTAATCCTCTTTCCATTATTAACTCGCTTAATTTGTATATTTGTGAAAAGCATTTGAGGATTAGGTTTTTTAGATTTATCTATTTGAAGTGAAACAGCTTTTTTGCTTTTATATGCTGTTTCAAATGTTTCTTTTTGACAATCCCTCAAATACACGCTTTCCTTAATATAACTCATTTATTATATATTAAAGATATTTTGTAATGTTCTTTGATTTGATCTTTTGTCATCTCTCCTTCTAATAAATCAATGATTGGATTTTGTAATTTTTTGCATTTGTTTCCTACTATTAACTTATCAGTTTGTTTTTCTAATTAATTAAATAATCATTCACCACTTATTTTTATAACTTTAAAATGAATTTTCTTTTTTAAGACTTAATTTTTCGATATATATGATTTGATATGACTTATTGCCTGTTTCATTAAAATTCGTAATTTTTCTAGATATTTTTCTCTATTTTGAATGAATCTCTTCTTTCTGGATATTCATTTATTTCTTCCTCCGATTTTTTAATTTTAGTATTTGTTTTAGTTTTCTACTACCCAAATATTTATGTACCCATCCTGCTTTTTAATCATTTCTTTATTTAAATCAGTTTTATTAATTAATTCGGATAGTAATGCAAATTCTTGTTGCTCTAATAATGAAACATTTAATTCTTCGTCTGAATCAACCCTGTATATTTATGTTTTTTTTTGAAAGCTCTTGATTTCAACTAGGATTTCAATTGAAGTATTGTCACGTTTTGAATCGTACCTTCTAACGCTTTCAATTCTCTTTTCATTTCTTCAACTTCTAGATGAATAGCTTGAGATTCTAATTTTTGAATTACTGGTTTATGAAATTCTGTTGTTGATTCTTCATATCTTACCTTAACTAAAGCTTGTGCTTCATTCTTCTTTGTTTGTTTGTTTTTGTTTTTTAGTTTAATGAATTTATAAACTTTTTATCTTCTTCATTGATAATATATTTATGTTTAACTTATACTTGAATTTTTACTTAAGTAAATGCTAGTGATTAAAGATTACACGGAGTCGGAAGAGTTTGAAGATCCTAATCAAAAACCTTTACTACTATACATTCATTTACACTTTTAATTGATTGGTCCATCTGATTATGGGAAAACAAGTTTGTTGTTAACCCTTATCTATGAACAATTAAACTATGACAATCTATGACAAAGATATAGAAGAACCTAAGTATGTAATTTTACAAGAAAACTTTACAATTTTTGATGATACAAATGAAGATGGTTTATAACCTATCAGAGGTAAAAGTAAGAATGAGAAATGTACAGAATTACAGAATATATTAAAGAAATAGACATTATTATCTAATAACTTAGAAGATATTACGTATATTGATAGTTTAGATTCAGCGAACAAAAATCTTGTTGTTTTTTATTATTGTGTAACTGGAAAGAAATAAGATAAAATAGTAGAAGGACTGTAATTATGCTATCTTTTACATACTTCAAGATAAATAAATAAATCAGATCATTGCAGAAATTGATGGATATAAGATCGGTAATCAGTTTAAACAAACTATTAAAGGAGAATATAATATTTCAATATTATATCTTCAATCTCCTGAAATTTTAATTTTAATCCATTATAAATAATAGAGGAGTTTTAGAGAAGAAAAGTTATATATTCTATTCTCATATTAATATATTTATTATAAGTTCGAACACTTTCGTTCAGTGCTTCTGGTTTAGCAGCGATTGCTATTGTTCCTTTAACAGCATTAATTCTAGGAGCCAGTGTCACTGAAGTAATTGATAAGTATTTAAACAAAGGTCTTATAACTTTTCCAAAGAAATTCTAAGTTTATTTAAATGTGAAAATATTACTGAAGAAGAAATTAACTTTAAGGAGAAAGATTTCATAAAAACATTAAAATACTTCCCAAGAGAGAAGTATATTAAACACGTAAAGTTAAATGGATATAAATGAGAGAGGAAAAAAAGCAAAAAGGAGGTGAGCTAGTTGGTTGAAAGAAAGATAAATTTAATCCTCATGGGATGCATTTACCTGGATTTCAGTACTGTAGGCCCTTTACCTTTACAAAAGCATCTAGCTAGAGGTTATCCTGGCATTAATAGAGTGGATAAAGTATGTTAGAAACATGATACTGCTTATAGTAAATCAAATGTTACAGCTGATAGATATATTAGAGATCATGAATTGGGGGAAGATTTGAATGCTAATCAAGATCTAACTTCACGTGAAAGAATTGCTAGAGGACTTATAAAACCAATTATTCAAGCTAAGAAAACATTCAGCCATGGCAGTTAATCTATTATGTACTGTTTAAAGAGTAAAACAAAAACTGAAACAAACAATATTCAAGAAACTACCTCGAAGAATGAAATACTCATGATTGAGCGAATATGTAGTTTGTGGTACAAAAAAAAAAGACTCAATTCAAAAAATACAACTTTGAAAGAAATATATTATGATCCAGAGAGAGGTTTTAGCGGTATAGAAGAATTAAAAAGAAAAACTCAGTTACCTTAAAAATAAATTACAGAACTTTTACACCAACAAGATGGATATAGAAAACACAAACCAATTACACGTAAATTTAAAAGAGTTTTCATAACTCATACTGATGATAAATGGCAAATAGATTTAATTGATATGAGACAATTTAAGTCTTACAATAATAACACAAACCATATTTTAACAGTTATATATGTATATTTAGTAAATATGTCTGGGCTGCTTCATAACAAAGGTATTGAAAGACATTTTTAAAGAGAGGAAACAGAAAAAATTCAAACTAATAAAAGAACAGAATGAAATAAAAAATCCTACCCTTATTTATAAGGAAATGAAAGATTGCAGAAATGATCAGGAAGTTCACATCATTGAATTTGGGATTTTGTAATAACTGTAATTTTAAACCATTTTCATCATTTGATATAATATATGATCTATTCTAAAACAGCAGTAAAATTCGACTAAACAAAATACTTTTAGCATAGTTTGTATACCATCATATGTAAGAAATGATCAATAAGATATACATATTGGGTAAAAATTTTACAAAGAATAATTATGGTAAAATGAAAGAAAATGCTTTGGCATTTGATAATTATTTAGTTGGAGAAACAGAAAAATAAACAACTAATAATATGAAATAATTTGGTTTTAATGATGAAGAAACAAAAACATTAGTAGAATGGTTAAAATATAATTAATATTTAATCTACAAATTATTTTTTATTGGGTAAATGCTCATATTGGCAGTATTTCAACTAGTTAAGTTAATATAAATTATAGTTATTGAGTTGATAGCGTAATATGTAGAATTTAAGCATTTTACATTTTTTACAATTTTGAGTCTCTAAAGGGATGGAGTATATATATATAGGGTTTCTGTCACCTCCAAACTAGCAAAACTGAGGAAGAGCAACAAAAACGATTTTCATTTTCAGTGATTTTTTTAAGCAATTTTGAGTTATTTCTTTGTGGTTTTGGGGTATTTTTGATGATTTTGGCCTACTGTTTGGTGTTTTGGGGCTGTTTTAAATTTTGAATTTTTGAAAGTTGTCGACTTTTAAGTGGGGCAGAAACCCCATATTGTATAGTACTAACCAGATATGTACCCAGACACTAGAAGGTCATTGTCTGGAATGTTCTGAAGTATTTCTGATTCTGATATATCGGACTAATTAAGCAGAATTTCCTCTACATTTGGTATGTATGTAAAATGTCACGAATTTTTATCTCTCCTAATAAATCAGAATATAATCGGATTACATTCATTTGTACGGAGCTTTAAGAACTGCTTGAACGGAGACAATGGTAGTTGCTGTCCATGAAGGATCAACACTGGCTGAACCCTACTTCTAACTCACAAATCTCCAATTTACCTAGAAGCACATACGTAGTTCCGTACTCTTACAAACTATATTTGGTTTGTTTGTTTCGAATTTCGCGCAAAGCTACACGAGGGCTATCTATAGAAGGAATGCAGCTGTCATCACCACCCACCGCCAAATCTTGGGCTACTCTTTTACGAACGAATTGTGGAATTGATCGCCACATTATAACGCCCCCACGGCTGAAAGGGCGAGTATGTTTGTTGGGATGGGGATTCAAACCCTCGATCCTCAGATTGGGAGTCAATTGCCCTAACTACATGACCATGCCGGACCCTCAAAATATATTCAGTTATTTCTCGTATAGTACATGAAGTGTATTTAAAAGCTGTTGGTGTTGCTTTGATCCATTTCTGACAATTCTAGGTCCCCTAGATGACCCAAACTTTCAGCCAGCTAATGAGATTGTCAAACAGTTTCATTCTAAGGTCATCCACACTCTATGTTTGATTTTGCCACTCATCACGTTACCTAACGCCCTTATTTGGATATTTGACGTTTACAAACTTGCACCAGGAGAGCAATGATCGATAAAAGTGCCACTCCTTCCTATTTTTGTTTGTTTTTCTCCAATAAGTTTGAGAGCACTAACTGTTGTTTCATCAAGCACTTTCACAGCAAGTCTCACATTATGTTTATCAATTGAGGATGGATTCAGTAACTTTGAATTTAGACGTCGAGCAGATTTTGACCACTTTCTGCTTATCTTTTTTCTTATAAGGATTTATAACAAAAAGGGGAAAAAATTAGCTTTATGAATTATTGGGCAGAAAGCCTCTTCGACATTAGATAAAGCAGATATTGTGTGTTTGACATATTATCAAATTTCTCTTTACTTTCACTAATAAGTTCTTATAAATGCTTAAATTTGTTGGATTTGGGAAAATCAAACTTTGAGCTGGATCTCTCTGGTTTATCCGAATGTTGCGTGGGTGCTTTAAAATGTGAACGGTGTCAAAAGTAAAAACATAATCGGGCAAAAAATCCTTCATGTGAGAGGAACATATCTTCATTTCACCTTCTG
>NW_013666020.1:264693-267577 GCF_000517525.1 Limulus polyphemus | reverse complement strand
TTCTCAGAATTGTTATCCACAATACACAAACTTTAAATCCACAATCTTCTAGACGTCCAATCCCATCCACGGTAGTTCTCTATGAAGTATCGGTACCGTTGCGGAGCTATATCTTTCTATTTATCAAATATGGCTGAAATCATAAGGGTTTGTATACTGTTTGCTAGTTCAATTGTTGTATTTGTTGCTACATCACTCAAAAATCCCCCTTTAAATGAAATCAAATTTAACATTAATCTCATCTAAATGTCAAATAATTTATTTTATTTTCTGATAAGAAATGTGTTTGTTTTTAAAATATATCAGTTGAGATTCAGTAGTATCAGATAATGAAATATCAAAGCTGCTGCCTAATCGTTTCAAAGCTCTTCTTATGTGGTAGAGGAAGTACTTTACTATCTCTCAATACATTGTAAGTCTCGGTAGCATGAAGGATTAGTTTTTCTTTTGTTATGGATTTCGTACAAAGCTACAGGAGGGTTATCTGCGCTAGCCGTCCCTAATTTAGTAGTGTAAGACTAGAGAGAAGGCAACTAATCATCACCACCCACCGCCAACTCTTGGGCTACTCTTTTACCAACGAAGAGTGTAATTGACCATCACATTATAACGCCCACGCGGCTGAAAGGTGGGACGGGGATTCGAACCCGAGACCCGCAGATTGCGAGTCGAGTTTCCTAACCACCTGGCCATGCCGGGCCAGTGAATTAATAACAGAGATTCAGCGATAGTGCGTGGAACAAACATTTAGTTTTTATGTGACTTATTAGATCAATTTATATTTCATTCTTTTTTTACAGTTAGTTGCATTAACAGTGTTGGCTCAAATGTATAATATATGTAATATACATAAATTTTATTAGTTCTCAGTTATTTTTATCATTTTTCACTTACTTATCATATTTTGTTATTAACAGGCTTGGTATGGATTGTAAGTTTATGTCTCAAAAGTCGGCCATAGACTGAATGTCTATACACGTTTGCAGAGTATGTTCAAATGTCCATTCTCAAAATTTATACAGAGGAAGACGTTCAATTCATTTTTCATTTATATGGCGTACTCATTGTTAAACCGGAATATTAAATTAGCTACCTTATTTACTAAGCTAGGTTTTAGTTCTGATCTTTGTGGGTAGGTTATGTCCACCGGAAGTTATTAAAAATGGTCATTTCTAAGACTTTAAAGTTCAAATTGAAATAACTTAATGCATTTTTGGGTAAAGTGATTTTTTTCCCTTCGTTAAATGTGTTCCATTGAATGTGAAAATCGTAGACAGTGTAACATATATATATATATATTATTTTTCATTACGTCTGTTTATTTATTAACTAAATCAAATTAGAAAGAGAAAGTGGCGTCACCTATTTGGAAGCTGGATAATTGTGTAATTTAAGTTTTATATTAGGTGTTATACTCTCTGTATGGATGGAAAATTAATACTGATGCAGCGATATAAATTCATTGGCGCCATTTGTAGGTGTTCATCAATAGGAAAAATATGTGAACAGTTAGATAAGTTGGTTAATATCATTCTTATATGCAACATAAGTATTAATTCCAGGAATCAAGTTCAAATAGGCCTGATATTTTCCTTGAAAAATAGATAAGAGAATACTTCCTTTTCTTTCCAGTAGTAAACGATATTAGAACCATGGTATTCTGATTCAAAAACTTGAAAATTCCTCGTAACTGCACTTATTATATTGTTTTCATCTGTAACTTCCATTCTATTTACACCCTTACTGTTTTAGTGAATTCATATGCCAAAGTTTCGTCAAAATGAGATAAGATAAAAAAGAAGTTTGTTAGTACAAAACTCATTAACTTAGTTTCCTACAGATGTCACCACGAGACTGAAATGTTTGCTTAAAATCCAAACGCGTTTCATTGGTTTGTTCATTTTGAACTTGCAACACAAACATTATTTAATGTAGATAAGCGATGTTGTGTAATAAAAAACTGGAGTACATTAAGAGATGACAGTATCATAAAGTTCCAATAAGGCAGTAAGTTAGTTCATTAACGTTAGCTAAAAGTGCTTTTTTATGTTAATGTTTATGTCCTTCCCTATAGTTTTTGTCATTTTAATGCATTTTTTTATGTTTTTACGGGAGCTTTTGCGGCCCGTGTAAGTAATTTTATGTAGTAAATAATAAATTAGAAGTAGCTTATAAACAAAATTAATCCAACCATTATGTCAAAACTTATATATGAAGCATCTTAAATGCTTGATTTCGAAATTTACTTCTCTACTTCTTTATACGCCATTGAGAAATAATGAGAGGATATAACTAGCATTTTTAACGTTAATAAAGTGGGTTTCCTGTTCTCAAATCCGTAAATTTTACTGAATTTAGGAACATCAGTCTGTGTTGGTTAAATGATTTGTTTCAGCCGCAATCTCTCTGCTGTAGCTAGACAAGGGAGAAACAACAAACATATTATGTTACAAAAAACTGTGATATTACTGTGGAAAGTGTTACAAATCATGATGATTTTTACATTGTTTTCACTTCTGCTTGGGTTTACACATCAATTATGGTATCTGTTCCTGGATACTTTCAAAACTAACCACATTTAGTCCTCATTATATTCAGTTTTGACTACAACCTATCCTAGTTATATTCAGTTTTGACTACATATAAGTCCTAGTTATATTCAATGTTGACTATATCTAGTTCTAGTTATATTCAGTCTCTTCTGGCGTGTATTGCGCGTGAACCATTTTTGGACAGAATTGTCACTGGTGATGAAAATGGATTCTCTATGCGAATATTAAGCGCCAAAAACAATGGCTCAGTCCTAGACAAAAACCATTTCCGACCCCAAAACCTGGACTCCATCCGCAGAAAGTGATACTTTGCATTTGTTGGGATATCAAAG
>NW_013666020.1:262261-264625 GCF_000517525.1 Limulus polyphemus | reverse complement strand
AAGATGGAAAAGCATCATTGATAGGAATTGTTTGTTTGTAATTAAGCACAAAGCTACACAATGGGCTATCTGCGCTCTGCCCACAACGGGTATCGAAACCTGGATTCTAGCGTTGTAAGTCCGCAGACATACCGCTGTGTCACTGGGGGGGCGTCGATAAGAAAGGAGACTATTTCATTTAATAAATGTTTTCTTTTGCTATATAAGTTGTTCTGTTTTTTTCATCTAAAAAAGCGACATTAATTTCTTAACGACCTAATATTTTATAGTTGAGAAAATAAAGTATTCCAAAAAAATTAAAATGTTATGTATTAATATTCTATGCATATTTTAAGCTATATTTCCAATATAATTTAGTTTCACGTCTACTGATAGATATTCTTGCTTAAAAGTTTAGTGTTTTGGTATCGCAGTTCTCCTTCTTTTATTGACATATTAATAAAAATCATTTTGTAACACGCAATTCTCTTATCGTAACGTGGTTGATATCTACTATCGTTCCAGTAACATGGTTGATATCTACTATCGTTCCAGTTCGACTTTTAAAGAATGTTCTTTTTCAAAATTAAAAAGTGTTTTTACTTCTTAGGGTACAAATTCTAGTGATATTTTTTAAAGTTTTGATCGACAAAAGAATAATAATTAATAAAATCAAACTTTGTTCAGAATAATCTATACCTTAATTAAAACCTAACATATAACTTAATCTGGAGTTTAAATTGCTACACACAAGTTCAAGTTAAAAACAACGCAGTCATTGTGAACGAACGAAACAGCTTACAAATTTAATGCACACTTCTTGTGTTGAACTTTATACAATTTGTATACGCATAACGAAAATATGACTTCACAACACCGGATTTAAATAAACACAATTTAGAATTGAAAACCATATGTCATTTGTGTTGTTAGAAAACAATACTATGACAATTAATTATGTTATAATTCACACAAGTCTGTGTTTGGAGAACACAGTTTGTATTTTTGGTAATATCACAATGGTTGTGTTAATTTACATTATTTTTCTATGGTGAACAGGGTTGTCCTACCCTTACAATAACGGCGACAGACTCTCCCCCCCCCCCCCAGTGGGTTAGCGGTAATCCTAAGGGCTCGCACCACTAACAACAGGGTTGAGATACTTGTGGCGAATACAGCACAGATAGCCCATTGTGTATCTTTGTGCTTAACCACAAACAAATGGCGATAAGTGTTTGAAACAAGACTTTAACTCTCTTCTTTATACGAGTCTCTTTTGATCAGCCAATCTCGTAGCCATGATTTCAGCCTAATTAAAAACATGTTTGTCTTTTTGTCTTTTTTGGAAGACATCTGAAGATAAAAGATCTATATTATATAATTACTAATTTGTTCTATATTAAATGTGTAATCTCTCGTTCCTTGAGATAAAGTAACAGATAAAGAAAAACCCATACAACCCCATACAAAGGTCTTTGCTAAAACTGGAAGTTTAGGTTTTACTTCTGACATATACATTTGTACTCTTCCACGCCTTGAGCTTTATGTATTGATGAGGAAGCAATGGAAATTTCAAACCCTGTGCGATACTCTACATAACATGCAATTAATCTTGTCATTAGTTCAGAATTGATGAACTTGATAAAACAAACTAAGAAAATACAGAGATTTTTGTTTGAAGTATTAGAGAAAATACATTTAATATTTTTTGGAGTAGCACACTAACTATGAACCAACAAGGCTACCATTATTACAGAAAGAAGATTCTATTTAATATGCTGAAGTAAATAATTATTATCATTTAACGTTAAGCAACTTTTAAGGCTCTACCTTTAAATTGTATTTTCTTAAGTAACAGTGATGTTAAAAGTAATAAAAGAAAAAATACATAATATGAAAATAAGATTATAAATGTAACACGAACTATGGAAGACTTATACAGTCGTATGCTAATCTCCGATACAGTCTTGGCCAAAATGTTTGTATATTTTGTAAACAAATAAGATCATTATCATTAAGATAGAATACAAATACACTTAGCGCTGTCAAATTGATAAATGCATGCTATAGGAAACATTTGAATATGTAATTTGCATAATGAGACAGGTTCTATGGACATCATGAACGATTTATTTGAACAGCAAACAATTTTATCGAACATCTGTAAAATAATGTATGATTCAGCATTTCACATATCACAACAAAATCTTACCAAAACATATATAATGATAAAATATAACATCAAATTATTATAAGTAGTGTCTGTAACTTTATATCAGTTCAGATTAAACATTCAGTACTTGGTTGGTCCTCCTCGTACTCTAATAACTTCTGCAAGGCAACGTGGCACGTTGTCAATGAGGTTATTAATGTAATCCACCATAA
>NW_013666020.1:251650-261261 GCF_000517525.1 Limulus polyphemus | reverse complement strand
AACATTCAGTACGTGGTTGGTCCTCCTCGTACTCTAATAACGTCTGCAAGGCAACGTGGCACGTTGTCAATGAGGTTATTGATGTAATCCACCATAATTTCATTCCATCTGGTTTAGGGTCGTGGTAAGTAATTTTCCGGCTCAGTTCTGCCCAACAGCTCTCAATGAGATTACAATCTGAATACTTCTCTAGATATAGCAGTCTTGTAACGTTTTCCTGTTTGAAAAAATCCTGTGCACTGTGGGCAGTGACATTGTCATCTTGGAACACAGAGTTATTGTCAAATCTTGCCCTATGATATGGTAGAAATATCTTCTCCATGTGACGCCTGTAGGAGGCGCCATTGACGTTTCCTTGGAAGATATGAAGAACAGTTTTGCCACCATGACGAATAGCTGCCCAAACATGTACTGCACCACCTCTTGTGTGTTTTCTGTGGGAAAGACAATCTTCCCACTTCTGTTCTCCAGGCAAACGACGAACATGAATTCTACCATCAGCCTTAACAAGCCGGAAACAATACTCATCTGAAAATATGAAATGTCCTCAGTGTCCTAACTGTAAGTTGGTATGCTGTTTTGCCCAAGCAACATGGTGACGGTGGTGAATTCTGGTTATTATCGTTTGCAGATAGCCCTTCTTGCAAAATTAACTTGCTTGGTCAGTCTCCTATACACTGCTCTTCTGGATACCCTGGAATGAATGTGTCCTGTCGTAAGGTGTTGCATGACTTATTTCGACCATGACGTGTTAACCTGATTAAAACACGGTATTCTCGAGCAATAGTATTTCAACGTTTACCAGTGGATTTTCCTGGAACAAAGTTTCATGTAGTCCGATTACGTTTTAGGATTCGGGATACAGTACACTGGGGGTACTCTACTTTTCTAGCAATGTCTGTTTACTTCATTTCTGGACATTCAGACAATTTGACACCCTATAACTTCTGGCACATGATGAGGTATGACTCTACACCAAGTACAGATAAACTGTCTGAACAACGCTTTGATCTTTTTCGAAAATAATTGTACCAAAAGCACACAAATGCTCAAAACAACTTATACAGACCAGAATAACAATTCGTACATATTTGTCCGATCATACACTACCTTCTCTGTTACTACGTGGTCATTTACTTCATGCATGTAGACAATAACATCAATATGGAACAGTGTGCAAACCTTTTGGCCAACACCGTAGTTTTGGAAAAATAATTATAAATCAAAATAGAAGTCATTTCTTTTTTCCAGAATCTTTGAAAACATTTTAAATTGTCAATGAAATCAACAATTTGCGTTCGAGAAATATGTAACGCAGGCCAGTCTTTTTGTTTTATTAAAACACGTAAAGCTATTAACTAAACATAATTCTCATCAGCTTGGAAATGACTACTACTTTTTAATAACATTATGTAATACTTCAAGTTATCAACCACTTATGTCAAGTATTAGCTGAGATTAAACATAAAACTAATAATTTCCCAATCTAATTCTGATTCTCCAATATATTTTTGTTAGTAATTCCTTGTAATAAAAGAAAAAAAATCATCACGAGTGGTGCTACAAGTCGACAAGGTTAAATAACTCTACCACTGTAACTGTGCTCTTATCAACGAGCAGTTCTGCGCATGCTCAAAAACACGTAGTTCAAGAATGAAACTTTAAGCTAACCATTTTCAATATTTTTTGCCTAATGCTAATGTCATATATAGCAGACTTCTTTAATTAAAAAGTAAACAAACTGATAATGTTAATTTTATTACTTATAGTTCTAGCACTTTCCAAGCCTTGATGTAACACTTTTCTACATGTTTTATTCCACTTGCTAAGTTTTAGAATTAATGTAACAGTACGGCTTGTGTGCTAAAAGGTAATACAATGTACAATTTCGCAACGATAACGAGGACAACCACTGGTAGTGGTTAATTAGACGTTATCTTTGAAGTGGCCTTTGAATTTTATTTATTGGCGCTTGATCTTGAAAATATTCATAGTTGTAATACATTTTCCATTCTGAAGTAATTCTAAAGAAAACAGAATAAAGTTAAATTTGTTTCACGATTGACCCTTTTGAGTGTTTAATTTCGTAATTAACAATAAAAACAACTGTTTGAAGTTCTTTAGTCCCCGTTATCGAACATTCTCGTGTTTTCAACCGTAAGGGCGTTATAATGTGATGGTCAACCATACTACTATTCGTTGGTAAAAGAGTAGCCTAAGAGTTGGCGATGGGTGTTGTTGACTAGCTGTCTTCATTCTAGTTTATCATTGCTTTGCGCGAATTTCAAGACAAGTAAAACAAACCCCACACTGAAATAATAAAGTTAACCTAGCCGAAATGTATAAACATTAATAAGGTACGAGAAATACCACAGTAACAATAAAACATAACACTCAGTCTGCGAGTCAGTGAGACCGAAGTTGGGAGATTGGGTGGGTACAAAGGGGTGTCACTGTTTCCGGTATGCATGTTAGAATTCCCTTAACTGATAACTTAAAAAAAAACATTTCACTGCCAAAAGAGCTCACCTCTAAATAACTTTTGGAGTTTAGGGGCTTGGTTGAACTGTGTTCCTTTTGTACAAAATAGTAGAAGTGTTCATGTTCAGGCAGGTATCGCACTTAGCTACCTACAGCGGTAAGTAATCTTTGTCGAGTCTTCCCGACATTTCTATCGACATAACTCGCGAAAACAGCGGAGGAAACGGCTTTAAAGAGCTGAGGAACCACATCTTCTATTGCGCCACATGTGCAGCAACTGTGTGTATTGTGTGGACTTCGGGTACACTAGTGAGCAATTCAAGTTTCAGATATCGCAAGAAGTTCAAATCTCTATTCAGAAATTTAAAAAGAGAGTGGAATCAACCCACAAAAAATGTCTCGCTGACTCGCAGACTGAGTGTTAAAGAAGTATCAATAATAGTAAACATTACATGAATTAATGAAATTAACGTAACTAAGCTAATGGCGTAAAGATATACTATATAAATAACTCTTATAATGCCTATGTTAACTACAGTGAAAGCTTAAACACACGGAAGATAAAACTAATGGAAGTCTCCATACTAAAGCTGTCCATAATTACCTTGTAAAATTAGTCCAAAAATAAGGTGTAGATTTGATAGGTTTGAAAAGGTCGCGATATTTTGTGTTATTACTAATACCTAAAGGTTGTTGAATTCACGACAAAATTGAACAAATCTGGTGTTCAAAATGTTGTAGAAGAAACTTTGTTTTGTAAAAAATAAGAGAGAGTTTATGATCTCTGTCCACAGAATAATGCAATATTGAAGAAATTCTATTGTATAAAATAAATTGTTAATTGTAAATACTGTATCATAACTTATTGGAAAATATAATTTGTAACTTCAAATTAAAAGTGTTTGTTTTTTACCAGTTTTGAAAGTTTTATTAATGATGTTGATATTTAAATCCAGGTAGTATGCTTTATTTTTAATGAAAAAACTTCTTTTCAGAGTGTAACAATGTTTAGAAATGATAAGAAAACGTTTATAACCAAATAAAATAACATAATTGATACATCTCTTAGGGTTGAGGTCTATATAATAGTAATTACCCTGAAATAATGTTCGTATTTTTGCGTAAACTAGGATTTCTTTGAAAAAAAACATTACAAGTTTATATATTGCATGATTGAATATTCCCTGCTTTAAATATTGAATATGAAAAACATTAAAGAGCGTTTAAACAAATAACGTAGTTTTATCAATGAAAGAACTGATATTCATTTTTACCGATAATTCCATTGAATGTAAAGAAAGAATTAAAAGAAAACACCTTGAGTCAAAAAAAGTAGAAACTTTTAATTTTACATTCATTTTATTCTTTATAAAATTAAAAAGAGTCTTTCATCAACGATTCCAAATTTTTTTAACAATTCTGGTAAATTAATGCTTTACGATAGTAAACACTTTTCTATGACAATATTACTCAAAAAAAATACCGTTGTTTTACAATAAGCGAATTCTTGCACGAAATGTATTTTTTACTTGACAACACATTTGAATAATTCAGTCTACAATTGAAGCTTTATATTTATTCAAACTTTTTTGTAATAAAGACTATAGGGTAAAGCTCTGAACATCAGTTGCGTTTTTTTTTTTACAACTTGATAGAAATCTCAACCTTCACCTGATCAATAACATTTACAATGATATAAGATGAATTTTATTTAAATCTCCAGTCCTATTCTGTAGGCTTAAGAACTTCTTTTTCTCGGAATTATTGTGTTATTTTCAGTTAAAACCGATTTCCCAAAAAGTATCTTAGTGATGTCCGCTATACAGTGGCGTAACTACCGTGCAACAGAAAACGCATTGTGGGGGTCCGACGAAAGCTAGACAATATAGCAATTATATTTTGTGCGTAATTTTTTTTTTGGGGGGGGGGCTTTATAAGTTTTGCGGGGGGCCAAAAAAATCGAAGTTACGTTATTGCCACTATAGTTAAGCAATCTGGTGTTAAAATAAATAAATATATTGATGTTGATAAAAATCATAAACTCAGTTCTAATGTGAAGTGATTTAAATATGTTAGAAATAATTACGGTTAATTAACTTAATTTAGTTCACACCAAAATATTGTTGTTCAAGAAACTGGTTATATAGATAACGCTTTGACGATTCCATCACTACTTTGTCTATCATACCCCAACCAGTCTGATGAGCCTTGGTAATAAGCGAGAGGACTCATCGGCTATGGATGTAGCAAATAGTGTGTGATTGACATATGTTTTACATTATTCTTTACTTTCACTTATATAACAGAACGTTCGGCATGATGCAATGCGAAGTAGTTCTAAATTTTCCTGGACTGGCCGATTTTGTAATACACAGTGAAATAATATTTATCAAAAAACAAAGCAAAAGTGTATGTACTTCACCTTATAGACAACGGACGGTCGCCTTTACTTAAATTGTAAGTTGATCACTCTGGCTAGGTTCCCTCAAGATTTATTTCCAGTCTCACACAAGACGATGTTCTCATCTTACTTAGTTGAATCGGTAACATTAGACTTATCCAAAGCAACTAGCACACGTAACTGGTCATTATCGTTCAAACATAAGGGAAGTTTTAACCTTGTGAAATCATATTACCTACAATTGGAGTAAACTGCCGTCATCTTTCATGCACAAGGTGCAGCTTTACAACTATACCCACCATGGGCAGACCAGGTGATATCTCAAGAGAATAACAAAGGTAGCTACAATAAAATCAGTTTAACGGGTTTCATATTCACGTGAAAACCGTACATACTAAGAATAAAAAATAAAAAACAATTAAAAGTTCTACATTAAAATAAGAAGGTAGAAAACAAACGGTATGCCTGCATACTAAATAGTCAGCTACTGCGTATCTAAATAGGGTTTTAAAAACAACTTACCAGATATAGTGTAGAACAGACTAGCTATTTTTTAGCATATTCAGATTGATAACAAAGTATATCGAAGGTATGATATATTATTTTTAATTCAATAACTCATAAAGTAGGAAAGACGTCTTTGACTTATGGTGTTTTTATCACAATATTCTAATTATGCTTGCATACAAGAATCTGGTGAAGTTTGAAGGAAATATTCACGCCAAAGTTAGTCAAGCGTTAAATACGATTAACAGTTTCGTTTTGAGTTTACTTACTGATTAATTATACTATACGACAAGTTACAGCTTAATAAACTGTATGACGAAACCACCCTACCAGGAAACATGTACAAAATAAAGTGTAAAAACTGTCCAGCCTTTTACATAGGTGAAACAGGACGTAACATGACGATCGGGTTAAAAGAACACCAAAAACCCCTTTCCCAAGTCCATGAGCATAGGAATAAAAACAAACACAGTTTTTCTGAACAGAATGTCACAGTAATAAAACATGAACTTGATATTAATAAAAGAAATATCAGAGAAGTTTATTTAATAAAATCAAACAATCCTACAGTTAACAAATATTCAGGCACATCTCTATATGTCTTTGATCGTTATTTACCCACACACACATTTCTAATCTTAAGCAAACATTTTGTATAAGAGAACCCATAGTTTTTTTAATATTAATTCGCTCTTGGTTGTTTTTCTGTTTAGCCATAAATAAATCTGTCAGTTCACGTGAATTAACTAACCACAATCAGTTTAAATAATTTCTTATATCGCTGAATGTTGATTTAAATACTAAAACGTTCTTTACTATTAAAACTTGAGAATGATCGCACCGGTGATCGAAACGTCGTACCTGTTCTAAGTACAAATCTTACTTACTGTAAAAACTGTAACTTGTAATATAACATTAAATACGACTGTTAAATTTTTTGTTAGATTAACAAAAGAAAAAGAATGAAACTTTTGATTCATATTTAGAGAAACAGGACATTAATATATTTATTAGATAATCTTTACAAATTCAGCTACCCTGCTTAAGCACTATTACACCTTGGAAATAACTGTCAAGCAAGTAGAGCCGAAATTATAAAACCATTTGTTAATGGAGTTCACAGGTTAAAGTTCACCAATCTAAGAAAGTTACTTTAAATAGTTCATGCTGTTATAATCTAGTGTTTCATTGTTCAATCTATTAATCTAAAGAAAATGTACAATGTACAAAATCACATGATTTATTTTGAGATTATGTTATATCACAAAACAAAATAAATGCATCATTTTTTTTTAACTTCGTTATCATCATTTCCAAGTATTTCATTTATATCAGTCTTTCTATATATCTACCAACTTGGTTATCAGAATGCACTATTCATTTTTCTACGTAAATGTTTTTTTTTTCTAAATCTCTAAATGAGTACTTGTATATGATTCTACGAAACTGCCTATATTAAACCTCTCCCCTGTAACTCAGCGATAAGTTTGAAGGCTTATAACCCTAAAATCCAGTATTCGATCTCTGCAGTAAGCACAGCGCAGATAACCTACTGTGAAACATCGCGCTTAACAATAAAACAAATGGGTTCGTTAAAATGAAATTATACAAACCTGGACATTTTTCGGAATGTGTCCATTTGTGTTATTTGGATAACACCAATACTTCATTTTTCCATTTAGTGCAGGAAGACATATTTTGTTTCTAACAAAACTGGCTTAAATTAATAGATTCACGTAAACGCTAATCTCTCTTCAAATACCGTTCCCAGCATGTCAGTAGTAAGTTTACAACGCTAAAATCAGATGTTTAGTTCCCTTCTGTGGACAGAAAGTAGATAGCCCATGTTTTAGTGAACTAATTTTACTCTAGATAGGAGGTGAACTAATTTTTATATAGAGAAGTGAAATATGTATGGTGAACCCATTTTTATAGATATAAATTGAAATGTGTGTGTGTGATAAACAAGTTGTATTTGTAGATATAGGGTGAAACATGTGTATCAAACCTATTTTTCTATAAGTATTGGGTAGAATGTGCTCGACGAATCATTTTTTTTTATAGACATTGCTCTGACTATGTGTGATGGACCCAATTTTATAGACATAGGATGGAATATATATGATGAACCCATTTACTTACAGATATGGCTGGAGAATATGTGTGGTAAATAAATTTTTATGTAGATAGATGATGAAATGTGTGCGTGATTTGAGCCCATTTTTTGTCCATATAGAGCGGAACGTGTATGGTAAACCCATTTTTTTTATAGATATAAGTGATAGCGTGTGTGCTAAACCAGTTTTTCCATAGATTTGTAGTGAGATCTATGTGGTAAAACATTTTTTTTATACAAATAGATTGGAACGCGTGGTTCCAATTTTTTTTATTGATATGGGATGGGATGAATATAAGCTTTGTTGATTTTGAAAGTGATAATCGTTAAAACTTGTTTTCTCTTTACGATGTATGATAAATAAGCTACTTTATTTTCGGCATCTACAGCTACGAATGACTTTTTTTTATATCAGAAGAGAATGTTCGCATAACTTATATAAGAGAAAGATCAACTTCAATTCTTTCAAACAAAAGTTAACCTTAAATTCTGTTTCATACTTCTAATATTTAATATCCTTCAGCAAACTACAACTGATAGCTAATCTTTAAGGTATTTCAATAAATAACTACGAAGTAACAGAACGGATATTTTGTGAGTCAACATATTCAATAGTTTGATAAAAACTCCCATGCTTCGTATCAGTTACTGTGTTACTGAAGAGGTTTGGTCAGGGTGATATGATAACCTCTGTTCACATATATTTCCATTTCTGTTGTTTTATTGGCTGAAGCATACACAAAGAGTGGAGTCAAAACATACAATACATTTTCGGTCTTAAGTAAAGGTCTCAAGACTCAGTTCTGAACCATGCTTAGAAGAATTCTATTTGAACATCTACTTCTGGTTTGTGTCCTCTTGCAGCACATTACGAAAGCAGGTACTGTTTGTATTTAAGTTGTGGTTTTTACATTTTATCATTATGTAATAAATAAATATTTAAAGAGAGTTTTTTATGAACTAATATTAACAACAAGTACATAAATGAATTTCATACATGAAATATAATTAAAATACACAATAACTGTTTTAGATGGTCATTTTGGAGGTTCTAAAATAAACGTTTAGTTTTGTAATAACAACGAACATTGTAAAAGATAATTGTTCAACGCGTCTTTGATATGTTTTACATATCATCTTTAGTGATAGGCCTAAAATGGTATACTTGTGAATATTTTTGAGTAATCGAAACGTGTAAGTTTAATTATATATTATTTATAGAAGTAACTGCTGTCACTCTTAAATTCTCATTAACAAAATGTATAGAAATATTTGTTGCTATCGCTAGAATTTCAATATTGTGCTCATACCTTTTCTCTAACGAGTAATTATAATAATATTTATTTTCAAATAGCTAGTTGTTACTTTATTCTTCACTAACCTATTATATTTATTGTTAGTTTCTGAATAAAGAATACGTTACTCATTGGTAATTGGTAAGTTATCAGTAACGAACAAATATAATCAGTATTTTTACTTTAATATGTGACTTACAGTTCTTTACAAACAAACAAATTTGATAAACTTAAATTGTTTGTGTTTTTGCTGCAATTTACAAAGTTACAGTTTAAACGTTAAACGCTTGAAAAACATTAGAAAAATAACAGGTCTAAAATTTGTGATAAAAATCATACAAACTGCATATTTATTTTTCTGGTATTGAATTAAAAATCTCTAGGGCAGTGACTTGTGGGAGTTACAAAATAAGAGTCGAATATGCTATTTTTACAAGCTTCTGTTTTTGAATCCGCAATGGATAAATGAAAAGGAATGTGGGGAGAAAATCTGCTGTTAACGTTATTTTTATCAGGAATTTTAGGCCTAATAGTTTCTAATGCTTCACCAGCTTTCAGTGTTTAAGCCCTTAAATAACGTTTACAGCATCACGGCGTTAGTTTTAACAAAACTGATAACATAAGATGTATGAGTTGAAGCCTTATGTAAATTTAAGTTACAAAACATTTTCTTAATTATCCGATTTTACTTTTTTAACTATATTTGATGAGCCTAATTATAATTAATGTTACCAAATAAGAATATATCAAATACAGTATCACCAGTGTTTAATATATTGTTGCGTCATCGAGATCACGTGACGATTCTCAC
>NW_013666020.1:221764-250759 GCF_000517525.1 Limulus polyphemus | reverse complement strand
GTAAAGACTTGTGTGTTAAAATTTCGTCGGAACGAAGTTACGGAAAAATCAATTAACAAACGGAGACGTAACAATATCTTTTAAACTACTCATTTTGTACATATGTACGTGTATTGAGTACAGTATCAATAGTAGCTCAATATTTATACTTGTCATAAGACATTAGTATTAGGCATATTACATTTTTTTGACACTATCTTCTTTATCTAGTCTCTTAGAAATTTTCAAGAGTTAGAAGAGTTTAGAACTACACTATATTGGCCACAGCCATTGCTGACGATGTGTTTCACTAAATCCAGAGCTCTTCAGTCCGGCTGGAATACAAAAAAAAAAAAAAAAACCTAACAAAAAAACGCAGTAGCGTTCGAAAAACTATTTATATAAGTTATTTGATACAACAACAATTGTTATGGTGATGTGAATACCTTTTCTAAGCTGGCGAAGCGTGATTATAATTATTCTTGTCATAAATCATTGGTATTAGGCCTATTATATTTTTAAATATTGCGTTCTTTTTCAAGTCCCTTAGGAATTTGCAAAAAATAGAATAATGTGTAATAATAGTATTTCAACCACCAGAGTAGTGGTCGGAACGCTATTTATATAAACCATCCTTTGTGTGTTTGTTGTATCTCAGCTGGTTTGAAAAGCCCTGGATTGAGTGAAACACATCGTCGACAACGGATATAGCGAATGTAATGTGGTTGGAATAGACAGTACTAATGATAATTATGGAAACACACGGCCGATACATAAACATGAGTTATAAACAACAAGTAATAGCAAATAATGATTAATTTATATATGGTACAAAACGTCATTAACAAACATTCACGAGAAAAGCACAGGTATTTTGTATGTGAGCCCTTGTTTTAATGAGACCAAAGAATTTATGAAAGTAAAATTGGCAAATAATTTTCTAAAGATCGTGTTTCACTCGTCATAGTTCAGCCAAGTTATATGGTCACCTTTTGGTATTATCAGTTTGTATATAAGCCCATACAGCCTCAAACTTTTTCATATCAAGACTTTGTTCAAGATAGGATTTGGTTGTAAGTGTTTCATCAGCCTCCTTGCTGTTAAGATATCAATTCACTATATTTGTTGTATGCTTGAGCTCATTGTCTTCTTGGATGGTGAATCCCAGCCTCATGAATCATGATCACGAGAGAATGGCCCTATGGATAAGAATCTGCCTGGATTTAACTGCTTTCAGGATGTCATCGATTTTGCAATAGACCAATAATACCATTTACTGAGATGTATCCCCGAACCTGTTCTGATTCCACATCATGCTTGCATTCATTTGTAATGAACATACATCTCTAGCTCTGCTTTGTTTGGGGTCCAGTGCTCATTTCAACTTCTTGGTTATCTCTTCTCAAATGTGCTTTTTTTGAGCAGTCACACTTCCATTGAGACCACTTCATTCTAATCTGTATCTTACTGTTCTCAGGATAGCATTCACATCTGAAGATACAGAAAGACTGTTGGCAAGATCTATAGTGAACTGTCGTCGATCTCATAAAAAACATACTCTGAGGTACTTAACACCACTTTTGGAAAGTTTATTTTTTTAACTTGACCACTTAACATTATTAACAGTGCCAGTTTCATGCACCCTCTTCATAGTCTTGCATACACTGAAACATGGAGTATCCATGATCAGCTAAAACATTTATTTTTACCACCTTCCATGCAGTATTTAAGTCCTGGGAACTGTTACTGGAAGTACACCACTAAAACATTTATTTTTACCACCTTCCATGCAGTATTTAAGTCCTGGGAACTGTTACTGGAAGTACACCACTAAAACATTTATTTTTACCACCTTCCATGCAGTATTTAAGTCCTGGGAACTGTTACTGGAAGTACACCACTAAAATATTTATTTTTACCACCCGCTATGCAGTATTTAAGTCCTGGGAACTGTTACTGGAAGTACACCACTAAAATATTTATTTTTACCATCTTCCATGCAGTATTTAAGTCCTGGGAACTGTTACTGGAAGTACACCACTAAAATATTTATTTTTACCACCTTCCGTGCAGTATTTAAGTCCTGGGAACTGTTGCTGGAATCACACTACTACTCGTGGGTGTGACTGCCTGTATATTTATAAGATGTATACTCTTTTGGCACTTTTTGACTAGTTGGATGACAATCACTCCATTGTCGTCAACATGTGACTGTACTCTAGTGTAATTTGTTTACACACGATACAGGGTTGAGATTCCCGAAGTATTTTACACCACTCCCCCCACTGTTTCAATAATTATTTCCAATACTGTGCATACAGCAGAAGTAAACCATCACTCCATATTTAATATACACTAACTCAAAAATTCCTCTTAAATAAACTTTTGACACTATAGAATTCGACAGTATATAACTATAAATACCATTAGCTGAATAAATAATTAATCTTTTACCAGCAGCTAACCATTAGGCCAATCCAACCAGTTTTTGCTAACAGGACAAAGTAGTCAGAACAATCATTTTTTTTTACCTAAAATCTAGCAAAAACAGAAGAATCAACACTGGATTACCTATCCTATTCCATTTTTTTGGAAGAGACTAAGAGTTCTGGTTTCACAATAGAGTGAATTTAGAGTTGGAGAAAGGAAAATAAAGATAGCTTATCTCTGCTGTATTACACTTGTGAATTTTGATATTTTGTCATCTTCATACGTGTGCCACAAAGACAATGTTCTGAAACTGCTCTCCCTGTGGTTTAAGATCCCCAGTTCTCAGATGTACTAAAAGACATATGAGTGACACCAAGAAAGAAATACAATAAGGTAAGATTTGATTCATGCTCTTGAGTTTAGGGTATTTTGATGTAGCACTTTTTTCACCATACATCAGATTCATATGAAATAAAGCATAACCTGTATTGGCTCCTGGTCATTTGATGACTTCACAAGCTAGCTGATTGTTCTCCTGACCTGTAGGCACGACAGCGACCAGGACTTAATCCCAATGAATTGTTCTCAGACCATAAATGTACTGGGCAAGAAGAAGGGAAAGACAGAGTACTAAATTTAAGAAATTATGAGAAAAGAATATTATGTTATAATATGTCAAACACACTATATCTGTCATATCCAGTGCTGTAAAAGTATTTTCCCAATACCAAGGATCAGCAAGCTGGCTGGGATACAACAGACATCATAGTAGTAGTATGGGCACTATTTATATCATAAATAACACTGTACTCAGATTGGTTAAAGGTGTGCTTTAAAATATTACCGACTTTCAAAAACTTTGTTAAGTCTTTCAATGACTAAGTTTGAAATTGACTTTCCCATACCCGCTTCATACTGTGCAGGCCAGCTAGTTCTGCTGGAATAATAGGGATGATGTCTTATATTGTAAAGACAGCTGACATGGGTGTTGAAAACTTTTTTTAAACACAAAACAAGTAACAACGTTTGACGTTCTCAGGTCTTCATTCTGATGATGATCTAAGCAGGTCGAAATATTGTTACTTCTTTTGTGTGCTAACGTGTTTTTAATGCCCATATAAGCCATCTCTATTTTATATTTAGTTCTTCAACATCATGAAAGTTGATTTCTATTTCAGTATATATTTTTGTAATATTTTCTTTATGTAATTCATTCTCTAGAACATATTTCGTACATTTTGACCAATTCGTGTATTTTATATGATATGAGTTTTATGGCATTCACTATATAAACACAGATTTTGGTTAGTAGGACACTATTAAAAAAAGGTGAGTTGCTGGCTTAGCCTTGCCATTACTATATTGTATTACTATCTATGAAAATACACAGCCAACACTATCAACACAAAATAATATGAGAAAGTGGCTTAATGTACCTCATTTGTCACAAATGGGCTGTATGCAAGATCATTTAAGGTTGCTCTCTCAGTGACGTCTCTGGTGGAGAAGTCCACAGTTGCTAAAGTAAGATTGGATATGATGATGGAAGAGTAAAGTACGCTTAGATGATAGGACACAATTCAGAGATGATAACAGGCAGGAAATGGAAAGATTCATATACAGCAGAGAATACAGTTGGTAGACTGAGTTTGAAGGAGATTCTGAGACTAATCCAACAAGATTGGAAAGTATTAGGGTGGAGTTCTTCTAACGTGGTTTTCATAACAAGTTGGCAATGGAAGGAAGGAGATGGTATGTGAAGAGGTAAGATTGATGGAAGAGTAGAGAAGAATAGTTCAGGCAGCAGAACAGTCTCAGCAGGGCAAGTAGCTGAAATGATATCAGTGAGAGATATCGTAGAATATGCTATGGAACATGGAATCAGCACGAAAAAACTTTCTGCTTGGACAGTATACGACCAGTTCGCAACAAATGCTAACTTGAAGAGATGGGGTGTGGCTGAGACCAACAGGAGCACCAACTATTCTGCTGCTGGTACATTAAAGCATGTGTTGTCAAGATGTCCCATGGCACTGTAAATATATATGTAGCGGTTTAATCAAGTTGTTGCTGTGTTTGGAAGAATAATAAAGGAAATATTTGAGGAAATAAACAGTAGGGAGAGAAGAGCCAAATTAATAAGGTTCATTGACTTTGTGAAAAAGGGTGATAAGACAAGGAAAACATCAGAGGAATCCTTTGGTGTTTTAAAAGAGACAAGAAATTAGGAGGTATCTATAGATCCAAGTAGTGGTATCACTCTTCTGGTAGAGATTGCTTTTACACGACTATGACTAGAAATAGTTGTGTGGGCACAAATGGCTAAGGCAATGTTGATGATAGAGCTAACAGTCCCATGGGAAGATAATATAGAGCGAGCTTATAAACAAAAGAGGTCAAGGTGTGAAGAGTTGAGGCAGGAGGTAGAGGCAAAGGTTGAAAGTGTGGGATATTTCGGGTAGAGGTTGGTTGCAGAGGTTTCATTGTTGGTCATGTCTACATCTTTTAGACAGAATTGAACTGGAAAGTAAAGTGAGAAATGACATGATCAGGGCGCTGCAGGAAGCTGTAGAGGCAGGCTTTGAATGAATATGGAGCAAGTCTAGGCGAAATTACTTGGCTTCATCATAGTGTCCAACTCCATTCAGTTGACTTGGGGTGCTGGGACCACCATGGATCATCGTATTGATGTGGGCCTCGAAACAATGCAGTCCGTGATGCCAACTGATGATGGAAGGGGTTGTACTCTGGCTTGTCCACGGTATGACAGATTTTACAAAATGTTGGGTAACCAACTGACAGTAGGAAAGACTGTTGACAGCCTGAAAGAAGGCAATATGGGATATCAGGACTAATAACCTGCAATACCAGTATGAATATAGACACCAAGATTAAGCTATGAAGTTCAATAAAAATAAATACCCAAGGGTTCTGCAAGGATGGAGAATGAAGATTCCCCCCTCGCAAGGATGAATACAGACTTAGATCGAATATGAACATATGTGTGTGGATAAGGTTTTAAGACAAGCGAGGGATGAGAATCCATCAGGCTAAAAAAACGTATCTGTAATGAACTGTGCAGTTCTTCCGAACATGAGGCACCATAGATTATGCAGAGTCACGAAGCAAACCATCATCAGGAAGGAGACAGCTTTAGAGAAGCTTAATGTGCTATTTATATACCTTTCCAGGTATATATATTTATATTAAAAGAAAGATAAATAAACTGCAGAGTCATATATGCTCATTTTAAGATGATAGAAAAAAGGAACTGATATAAAGGTGGAAGACACAGATATAACTACTGAAAGTGTGATGAATCCACAAGTGATAATAAACCAAGAACACAAAACCCTGAGATTGACTTCCCACAGTCCAAACAGACCAAATGAACAACAAAGAGCTAACTACAGATCAGCAAATAGAAATTAGCTGGTCTTAAGGAGGTGAAGTTCAGCTGTGAATACTTTATCTGCCCCAAATGATATATGGATTTCATTATTTAAATAAACCAGTCCATGAATAAATTGGGTAATTAATTGAAAGCCTTGCAACATCTTGAATGCAATTCTACAAATACCATTTAAAACTTGATCTGATAATAAAATGAAGAAAATTCTTTTCAAAAATAAGGCAAAAGGCTGGACTGATATGAATAGCAGGTATTCCTTTAGTTCTAACATGAGGAAATTCGGAAGTTACCCTCACTTTGGGAAGCATAATTTGATATATTGGTAAATGACATTGAGGAAGAGTGTATATTGGAACTATACTTCTAGCAGAAACATAGATGTGAGTTTAGACTCATTACAAATAGATTCACAATTCGTGTTCAGGAAATCCTTATCAACTCAATGACAATTACAATACCAGTAGTTAACTTACAGTGACAACAAGAAGCGTAATTATTGTATCACCAAGAGGTAAAATACTAATTCTAGGACTGACTTATTAGGAACAACTTTAGATCTAAAAACTGGGGCATGGTAAAACCAAACATTCCAACTTATCTTAAGGGATTATTAATTTGGAGAACACTTGTGGATCTGAAAAATATGGATGCTGCCACTAGGACCATAAGCATAGTAAATCATGAAATCCAAGTTAATTGTGTATGGAACATCACAAGATGCGAAGTTATATAAGGAGTACTTCCACACCAAAGAACACTAGAAGTAGTCACCTTAGAATAAGATGTAGGAAGTCTGATGTTAAATCTTCATGTAAGAGGATCTTATCGCTTCATTTAACATGAGCTGTATGACCACAATGTGAAAGTCTTAGAAGTGATCAATGTCACAGGTTACATGAGTTACCCATAGGATACCAAAATACTTTACCCAGTGAACCTCGTAACTTAGATCAGACATATAAAATATCTTATAAGACTGATAATGGGGATGCAGACCAAATGTCAATTGACCAGATAACTCCCAGTTGCAAAACAGGCTGAAGCTCTCAGAGAAGTCATGAAAGAACAAAGAATAATAGAACCTAATACTAATCCTTGTGCATTGCATATTGTACTTGTGTAGGAGAAGGATGGCTCCATAAAGTTTTGTATGTACTACTGGAAGGTGAATAAAGTAATAAAGAAGAATATATATACTGACTGCCAAATTCTGACTGTACATTGGATGCTTTATTGAAATCAAAATGGTTAACAAGATTGGAGCTGAAGAGAGGATAATAGTAACTGCAAGTCAATAAAAGACAGCCTTTATTTCAGGAAATGGCTTATGACAATTTGTTATGTTACCATTAAAGTTATATGTTACATATGAATAACCAATGTTTTCGATTTTGCCTGAAATACTCTAGAATTTTATACAAATCTACTTTGATGGAATAATAACACGTGGGAAGACCTTCAGTGATACTTGGGATAGGCTAAGATGTACTGGAATGGTTGAGGAAAGAGAACCTTAAACTGAATCCCAAGAATTTTGAATTGTTCCATCAACAAGCAAATTTACTAGAACATATAGTCAGTGGCAAGACAGTGTCTATTTTATTTATTAATGACAATACTCACATAACCTACCTGAGGTAAGAGGATTTTATGAATTGTACTCCTAATCTTGTCACTTTGTAAAATTATTCTCTGACATAGTTCATCCTCTACACAAACTACTTGTAAAACTTGTAAAATTTTCTTGGACTGTTGAGAAGTGGCATTGAGAAAACTGAACAAAGAACTTACTAATAGTCATGTATTAGCATACCCCACTCTTGAAGACCCTCTTATAATAGATGCACACCAGTGACTTTTGCAGTGAAAGCAGTAGTATTATTAATACAACATTACAAAGGACATGTGATCGTGTACTAATGTGAGGCTATGAATTCTGCAGAAAGGAGGTATTGTACAATTGTGTTACTCTGAAAGAACTACCAAGTGTTGATGGAACCCTGTCATGATTCATTTCCATAACTACCTATATTGTCAAAGGTTTACATTCAGCATTAAAGTCACTGATGAACCTTTTTAATCCAAAGACTGAACAGCAGGATGACACCAGAAATTTCAGGAGTAAAACTTTAAAATCATACATAAATTTTGATGAAATCATAGACATGAATACTTTGTGCTATTATAGAATGTAAATACTGTAAAAAAGAGGAAATCATAAGATAATAAAGACAACCTTAAAGAAAAACAGAAAATAATTCAAGTTCAGGTATTTACAGGTGATGAATAACTAATATGGTTCAACACTCAACTGAAAGGTGCTCAGGCAAAGATGAGAACATTAAGCCAATTATTCAGTGGCTTAGGAATGGTGCAGAATAACCCTCAAAAGACAGCTTAAAACGAAGATGTAGTGGCAAAATGCATTAGTTACACCATGAGAATGTTTTTTGTTATATCAAAAATGGGAAGATATAATAGACATAAGTTACAACTTTAGTTGATAATTCCACAGTCACTACAACCATAAGCACCCCATTACCTCTATAACATTCCATCAGTTGAGTTCTAAGGTGTTAAAAAGACACTGAAAAGAATAAGAGAAGGCTTCGACTTGGTGTAAATCTTGCAAACCGTGCTATAAGCAAAATGGAGGAAATGGCAAGAGCAACTAAAGCAGTGTTGTTTGAGCATTGGGGTTGATGTGCTTAGGTGTCTAATATAGAGCACCAAATGGCCAGAGTATATGCTGTTTCTAATTAAGATCTAAGCCAAGAAACTTGTCAATGAATGCGTGTCACGATTTGTGTGTGAGCATGTAATTGAACTCTGATCAGGGATGGAATCAGCCTTGTTTGCACATGTGTTTCAAATCCTTGGAATATAATGACCAGGACAACAAACTGTCATTCCTATTTTGATGGAATGTTGTAAAGATACATTTCTTCCAAACTTACTCAACAGATGTCTGAAAGGGAGCTCAAAGTGCCATTAGATCCTTTGCACTCACACACATCATGAAGACTATGGCTCACCAGAGTCTCAAACAAAGTATGTAGTAAGACTAAGGAGCACCAATGATGTCATTCATGACTTTCTCTGAGAAAGACTTAAATTGGCTGGTGACAGACGAAAAGTTGATTTGACTGTACAATCCATGTCACAAGAGAGGTCTACCTCCAAATTAAAGTAGTTGTAGGGAAGAACTCTATGCTGTAGTCAAAAGAATCAATGATGTGGTTCATAGAATCCAACAGGACAATTGATCAAAACCAAAAGCAATACACCATGATTATTTTTTAAAGTACAATGTGAAAGAATGGCCAACTGGTTAGCTTCAAATAAAATTTTACTAGATGTCAATCAACCTGCTGATGTATCTCAGGTTCCTGTTAAAATCACTTTAACTCAATCATCAAGGTTGGAAACACAATCAGGTTCTCTTTATGGTTTACCTGAAAAGAACTCCCCCATTGATAAGATGACAAGGGTTGTTAAACGATAAGAAGTTACCCTATTTTTGTAACATAATCCACAGAAAAGAAGACATTAAGTGACAGTAAACGAGTAAAGAAAGAACATTTTTGTTAACCAAAATTTTGATTTCACTTTTTCTCAGATTTAATTAATTGTTTAACGATTGTAATGTCTATATTTACAAATATTAATGTTGTTAACTGTAGAAAGTTAATTTATTTTTAATTAAGGAAGTTTAAGTTTAATTTATCATTGTTTTATTTGCTGCATTAAGACTGTTCAGGGGGGATTTATATTTCAGAGAATGTTCTAAAATATGTTTTAATTTACATGATTGTATTGTTGTTTGGTTGGTATTATATCGGACGTAACATAATATACACACAGCTTTACATCTGGAATTTTTCCAAAGTATCAGAATAACTTTTACCATATATGAATAGCAAGTCAGATCACGATGTGGTCAGTTTATACGTTTCTATTAGTTCATATTTACAGCAAAGTAAAATAGATATGAAAATTAGCAAGTAAGTGGAATTTCTGTTTGTTGGTAAGCACAAAGCTACATTGTGCCCACCCTGATTTTCTGTTTATACGTTGTTATTTGGAAAGCTAGTCTTATCGTTAGTAATGCAAAGCTGTGGAACTTGTAAACGTTAGAACTTGTAGTTGAAGAAATAAAATCCTTTTGTTATCATTAAGTAAACTGGACTTTGCACTCTTCTTTTATTGTTACCAAATATACCTGAACCAACTGTGACTTTAAATTTCAAGAGTATTCAGACTGTAGTACTAAATCTCATTACTTTGTAGTCCTGCAAGACGCTAGACTAGAACATTTCTGTTCTCAATTTTGTTGTTCATACCGTGTTCTTGATGATTTAAACCAGCAATACAGCTTAAAGGCCTTTGCTTCGTGTCCCCTGTGGGACAGAGGTAAGTTTAGGGACTTATAACGCTAAAATCAGGTTCGATTGCCCGCAATGGACACAGTAGATAGCCCAATGTGGCTTTGCTCTAAAAGAAACAAACACGCGCTTCGTTGTAGGACTCTTTCCGATCTGCGAAAACTCGAACCCCTAACAATAAGTCAAATATGATATTCGTAGACATGTTTATAATATCAAAAGTATTAACAAAGCAAAAGTGTAGTTTCTTGTTTTTGAATTATCCAATAATCACTTTTGCAATTTTGTAAGTCAAGTTAACACATTATCTTTGCTGATTTAGCACTTTTTAGTGTTCCCTGTTGTTAAAGGTTAGGGAATAAGAATTAAAAAATTAGAAATTCCAGTAGATACGTGCAATTTACTTTTATTTCATCTTTTCGCGCGCTATTCGTATATTGTTATTTTATTTTTATGTATGAACTTCATGACAATATTGTTATTTTATTTTAATGTATGAACTTTTGAGAATATTGTTATTTTATTTTTATGTATGAACTTCATGACAATATTGTTATTTTATTCTTATGTATGAACTTCATGAGGATATTGTTATTTTATTTTTATGGTATGTTTTATTGAACTGATGAATTAAAGTTAAAAACTTGACTGTAAACATGCACATTAATTTTCCGTTATTCATTAGCAGAAGAAAGAGTAGCATGTATAGAAGAAGAAAAAACAGAACATTGTCTTTACTCGGGAACAAAAACCTACACGAAAGCAAAAACGTTCTGTTCAAGCTTCAATCAGAGTTTAGTATTTTACTCCAGTTCTATTTTGGAAAGTGATTCAGACAAGATTCCGAAAGACTGTTTCAAAGGGATTTTCTTCAAGTTTTATGGATCTAAAAATTATTACAAGTTGAAGTTACATGTAAAAGAGTGCAAGAGGTAAGATTAAAATATTAACCTTTAAATCTAATGTCGAAAAGTCGAACTTGATAGCGTTTATTCTTGATATTAGTAAATTGTGATTTAGTATTTAAAGAATGTTTGTTATTCTGTTGTACCCTTAGTTTGTCATACCATATCTTCATTTACGACCTTGTAAAATTCCGAAATTGTTCTATGCTCTATGATTATTTTGACTAATTTCATTCGATGTTTTTGTTTTTGATTCTTCAGGATGTTAGCTATAGCTCTTTTCAATTGCATGGCTAATTTATATTAGTTAACTGTAATTTTATTTTTATAAAGTCTGTATTGACGTATTTTTGGGATGGTTTAAGTAATTTTGTTTGTCTTGTGAAAGAATTTTGAACTTTTCCCAAGTTTTTTTTAATCTCTCAAATTTTAGATCCCCAACACCATAGTTAACAACAACATGTTGTGTTGTACTTAGTTAACAACCTTACTCACGTCAAACTCACTCCAGTATTAGAGACCTGACGACAGAATAATAGTAGATTCTTTGAAGAATAAGGTTTAATACACAGTCATCTATTATATTAGACAGAATTTTGCATTACTGATTGACTTTGGTGAACACGCACATACTTGATATGAACCTCAACTGGTGTACTCATAATTTAGTAACAACAGCTACAGCAACTAGCCATTTCGTACATTTCAGTATTTCATCAGGCTATTTTGGTAGTTCGCTTAACAATCGTGAGTGTCATCTTTTTCTGAAGCAATGCTCATATTGATGTGAGCGTTGCGCTGTATGTTTTTATTGTTGTGAACATTTATTCGTATTTTTATTCAATAATAACATTTGCCTTCTAGTAAACTATTTTTGTATATGATGATTTTTATACGAACACTGGATGATAAACTTCAGATTCTGCCACTAACCAACTATTTTTTTCTTCTTGAATCTATTGTAAGCTGAACTTATTTGCAGCAAACATCCACCAACGCCTACTATTAGTACCTTTTGTGTTGTTCTAATGTAACTTGCGTCCTCAATAACCAGCTATCACAAAGGGGAAGAAAAGCTTCCCCTAGTGCCATTCCGAGGAACTTTCCGAACCATTAGAAACAGTCAGGCAATACATTCGTAAGCTCCAAACGAGCCCGTCAACATGTCACCAACACTTGGGAGTTTTGTGACCTGGCCTTACTTATCAAATAAACATCATCCTCCGGTATATCGAACATCTCAGTTTCTTGAAAAGTAAAAGGAATTTTGCAAATAACACCATCATGGTATAAGCCTACCATGATTTCCTATCTACCATGCGCCACTCACTCTAATACCATATAAGCCTAAAACAACAACAACAACAATGATAATAATTAGGAGTTATCCAAAAGACTCTCAACACACAATGTTATCTAAAACATTACCAAGTGAGTCTCTCATCCCACTTCTAATTATCACTGACACTAATGCTCCAGTCAATAACTCTCTTATTACCGCTTCATCCAACTCATAAGAACAGAGATAAATCCCATATTCCAGTGACACCCATCTCTCCGGAAGGGAGATAATATTCATACTTATTTAGTACGATAAGCAACAGATTGAAACCCAGCCGGTAGCGACACCTATATATATGCGAAAGCAACCAAAACATCTATTATTGAGCAAGCACCTTAAATAACGATCGGCGAGCCTTGAGCACTAGATAAAAAACTTTCCAGTATCGGTTGAAAACCTTATCTTGTATATCACGTCGATGTTCAGTTAGAGAGTTTCTATAGCATGTGTTCTAGTCATTACTTTGACATACATGAATCTGCTAAGCCGCTTGCTTTATCTAAGTGCTCTAATCTAATTAAATCAAGGAACAGTATAGAATAAATAAATAAGTAAATAAATGGATAATTTAAGAGGAAAAGTCCCCCAGTGGCTCAGTGGTATGTCTGCGGACTGGTAACGCTAGAAATCTGGTTTCGATACCCGTGGTGGGCAGAGCACAGGTAGCCCATTGTGTAGCTTTGTGCTTAATGACAAACAAACAAATTGAAATGAAATTACTGAACGTTTTAGCTTGCCTCCTGATGATGCTAGGTATACCTAGCGAAGGTAGAGTTAAAAAAAAGAAAAATTTAAATATGTTTACGTATTTATTCGTAAATAATTAAAATATCATTTTCATTTGGCACGTTTTTCATGTAAATTATTCAAACTATTCTTGTCTAGGTCTATTGCATTTTTAAACACTACATTCTTTATCTAGTCCCTCAGGGATTTTGAAGAAGTAGAAGAGTGTATAACAATAGTACTCCAACCATACTGTATTTGTCTCATCCATTGCCAACGATGCATTTCGCTCAGTTTAGAGATCTTCAAGCCGGCTGGGATTCAACCAAATCACCAGCTTGGTTAAGAATGTTTTCAAACTTCTTTCACTTTAGCTACCCATTGCACTCTGTCATACACCTATAGAGTATCATTATTTGTCTTCTCATGGGAAAGATAATTGTCAAGTCACCTATGGTATGTGAAGTTAGACAGGTATCTTTTCTACTGATAGTCAGGTGATACACGAAACCTCTCTTATATTTTATTGGGGGAATGACCAGTAAGTCTGATGTTAACATTTTAAGTAGGTAATGTGAAATTTATTCAGTCTGGAACAAGATTTCAGGAGATTCAGTTTGGAACTTGAGATCATCAAGTTAGTACTATCTCTCCAGTAAAGGCAACTGCACCTTGTGACCAGTTACATTTTAACGGTTTTTGTTTTAAATAAAGCTTGGCTATTGCGATTATACGTCTTTTTTGAGCTATCACAACTTCAAAAGACAGAGAACATAGAATTACTTCAAAGTAAGTATCTTGTCGAAGCCCCCATTATTAGCGGAGCTGTTTTGTCGCTCTGAGTGTAATCATTCTTATCTGAAAATACCACAGGTGGTCAACTCTGTATGGCGGTTAGATGATATTATCTGCGAAATCTGATTAATTCGTTAATGTCAGCATGATTATAACATGTTATTTCATTTTAATGTTCGAAGCAAAATGGGCCAAGTGTGACCTAGTAGTTAGCGTACTTGGACTATGAATCCAACGATTAGTGGTTTGCGACCCGTTACCGTAAAAACGAGCTAATCCCATTGGGATCGTGGGTTTGCTATATGATTGATAATCAAATCTCAATATCTGGTCAGTCAAGAGGAGATCAACAGTTAACATTGGGTACTGTTATCTAGCTGCTTTCACTCTAGTCTCTCATTTCAAAATTAGGAAAGGTTCTATATATGTAGATATCCCTTGTGTATCTTTGGTCTTGGCCTGGCTTAGCCTTGTAATTAGGAAACTCAACTCGAAAACTGCGGTTTGCGGGATCAAAACCAGTCATTGAACATGTTCGCTCTTGCAACCGTTAGAGCGTTATAAAGAGACGATCAATCCTACTATTTCAAGAGATGGCGGTGGGTGGTGTTGACTAACTTCCTTCCCTCTTGGAGCAGATAGCCCTCAAGTAACTTTGAGCAAAATAGAAAACAAACAAACAAACATCCTTTGATCTAAAACTCTGAAACAACCTAATCAACCAACATGTTTCTGGCATGTCACTTTGAAAATAAACTATTCAGATGGTACTTCGTGAATACTATCTAAAAACTCAGTTGTCAGCAGTTACAGACGTCTGTTACACGTAGCAAGATAATTTTAAGAGTGACCGAAGGTCCAATTCACATATAATGCTGAACTAGCTTTTGATAGTTTCGTAATAAAGAAAACTATTACAATAAATACGTATTTTGTAAAAATATTTTGTGCTTTTGTTCTGATGATTTTATTTATTCTTATTGAATTCAACATTAATATTAAATGTGCATGTATTTAAATTCTTTTCCTGGTAGGGGCGGGCCTGGAGTGTTTGCTATTCATTCCATTCCACTTTTACAAAACGTAAACAAGGATTTCTCGCTCTCTCCTTTTTTATCATTGAATGTTCTTGGCTCATACATTCATTTTCTTCATTCAAAAAAGATCTGCTTCTTCACAAATATATATATACATTTCTGAGGCGTGTGTATTAGAACCCAACAAATGGTTTCTACTATTTATTCCGTCACCCTTTCAGCTGCGGGATGCGTTATAATGTTACGATCACTCCCACTATTCTTTGGTAAAGAGTTTGCCGTGGGCGGTGTCGACTGTTTTCCCTCTAGTCTGTCTCTTCAAAAATGAGGGATTTCTAGCGCAGATAGCTCTCGAGTAGTTTTGCGTGAAGTTCAACACAGACAGACAAATAAATTTCTATTTACATGGGATTCCTTCCAAAATACATAAAGACATCTGATATCAGCACACTTTATCAGTTTGTTTTTATATGTCTATCAGCACTGTTTACATTACTGATATTCTCATGTACACTGATTTTCTACAGGAAAGAGTAGTATCGCAATAATGTATTAAAGAGTTAATCTAATTTTTGGCCTGACTGGGTTGAAGAAATGAGGAGACTATATTGATCTATGAAGACAAATATGAAAAACTTAATGCAGGACAAAGACGTCAGACAGTACTATTCTTTGAAGTGAGTATCAAAAGATCTTGATAAGATTGGAGTAACTAAACGTTATATATTTTAAAATTAATAAATAACAAAGACAGCGTTTAAAACCATTGAAGAGGATGGGACACGCGTAGAGTGGTTTCAGTAAGGACCGTGGATCGGTCTCAATGAATATGTTTTTGGTTGTGAAAACTTATCCATTGTCTGTGTTATTTATTGATTTTAAAACTTTAACACAAGTACTAATATAAACACTTGTTATAAAAGAGTCAATTCTTGTAAAGTGCACTTGCCAATGACACTACTTAATCGTCCCATAATCATAAATAGGGAGGAAATAACCACCAGGTATTTCTTAACCTGTGCATGTCCAGTATCATTATATAACTAGAGAGTTCTCGAGCAATACCTTTCGTGGGAAACTGGTATAACCTATTACGATATGTGACTAGTACGGTTATAAGTTCAAGACATACCATAGTTGATATAACTGTACTTTGAGTGTGCTCAGAGCATGTATGCAGGAAAAATTCTGCAATTTTAGCAAACTAAACATTTCACCTTTCTAATCTAAAATAGAAGGAAAAAATATTAACAGCTAATAAAACATTAATTTAAAAACAAAACCTCTTTGAAACCTCATATGATTATTGCGTACCCGACTGGCTTCACCTTCTAAATGTTTGATAACCAACAGGAAACGATGTCATAGCCGATTCAACAGTTAGAACGTTAATAACTAGTGTTGTCTTTGAACCGCCTGACTCCAGACGCAAAAACAAAAATTTCATAGAACTTTTATAACTCTTTATTTGGTTTCAGTTTTGTTCCCTCAATATATTAAATTCCTGAAATTGTATAAAGTAATAAGTTATATTGTTATTGTGTGAACGCGTTTTCTAAGCCGGTGAAGCATGATTACAGTTAATTATACTTGCCATAAGACACTAGTATTAGGCCTATTATATTTCATATTACAACATTCTTATAAGTCTATTCTTATAGGCCTATTATAAGAATGTTGTAATATGAAATATAATAGGCCTAATAAGAATTATAACACATACTTGTCTGACCACTCTATCCATGCCTGATAAACAATTAAATAAAACTTCAGACTTAATCTAAGCAATTTACGTTGCCTGTTGTCCACTTTGCTACACTCTTTTCACTTTCCTAAACAAAACTACAACTTCCAAAAAGTCATACCATTTAACAGAAAAAGTTTTAGTAAATCCTGAACAAGAAATTTACTTATCTAAGTCTTCTCCGATCGATTCTATGTCCCTCCTGGATGGAATCCTCACATCACTCACAACCGATAGCCTGCACATATCAAAACTTTAGGTTCCTTCAGTCCACATCAACGTTGGCCTTAAAGTATGCATTGGACAATCCTGCTCGTTTCAGGGCATTTTTGGGTGAACTTCTGCTCCAAATTTCGGCGGAAACCTTCATTCTTTCTTTTGGTTTCACATACACCATATTTGCCTTTCAAAACGTAAGGTTAAACTTAATTCAGTCACTAGCAGGATGGTTCTTACTTTTACACTTCTCATGTTTTTTCGACCCTTGATAATAACTCCAATTTACGTAAGCTATCATATTGCACAGAAATTATTTAGATACAAGGTTACGTACTGATAAAAATAATACAAGACATGGTAATCAAGCATATATATCAGATACAACAATGTATTAGAGAAAGAAAATTATGACTCCATCTTAAGGACCAGAGATTGCCGTGTTTTACAGCTTGTGGCCTAGGTAAGATAAGCTACTAGTTAGCACTTGAGTCAAACACAGTTTTGCAGCAGAGGTGTGAATGAAGTCACCCTTTGCACATACACAACATCTTATTTGAATGTCTTTTGCATAAAAATGTTGGATCGTGGCCTCAAAGATCATGATATTTTTAGTTACAGTGCTTGCTCAATTTTTGACCTATCACAGTTTGAATTGACTCAGAAGTTTTTGTTCCTGACTTTTGCTAAATGATGTCATTATTTTTGGACTCTGACTATCTTGAAGTGTTCGTACTCTTCGACACTGGACAACATGTTTAATGAAATGTTCTGCTTTGATTGATGGCACAGGACCATATGCCAAGAGGAGCACTTCTACCTACATGGTTTCAGCCTCTAGGATTAAAAGTCTCAGAATTACTGGCAGACCACATAGGCTGTTTAGGTTGGATATCAACTCAAAATTTTTTTAATCTTCCTTCAAGTGCTATAAAATTAGACTTATAAAGCTTTTTTAAAGGTTAAAAGACAGTACAGCAAAGTCCAACAATAAAGGTTTCACATAACAAAAATCCAAGTCAATCCAACCTGAGATTGTTAAGAAGTTCAGAAAGAAATGTGAGGTTAAATGTGACAACTAGTAAGAGCCATGATCCAGGTTTTAATAGAAAATATTATTCCATACAGAATGTAGTATATATTAATGGACTTTCAATTCTACTGCGTTTAAACTACATGCCAAAATCTTACCTCAGTAACTGAAATTAAGCCCATTACTTTGCAAGCAGTGGCTAAAGTTTCTAATCCAGAAGGTTTTGTGACCTGTCTGTTCACAACAACAACTCGCCATCTCAAAATATGTTAATTGTAATCCACATAAATATAATCATGCTGAGTTTGCTAATAACTCCAGAGTTATATCATTACAGACAACATTAAAATCATACAAATAAATGTAGTTAGCATAAAAATCGTGTATATTGACAACTTTGATCAAATATAAATCAACATAAAATATTCAGAATATCCACAAGTCAAGAAGGCGTTCAGTTGTACAAATCAAACATATTTATAAGTCAAAACTACTTGTTACCACTACGTGACTTCTTTCAATCTGTATGCTCAAGTAATCATGAGTTCACTTCATAAAGATTAGCTTACAGAATTTAAGGACATTCTGTATGTGCATAGAAAATCGAACTCAGCCACTAGGCTTGAACTTTGGTTTCCTTAGCATCATAGCATCTTTTATGATGCATAATGACTTTTTTATTACCTGACGTACAAAATTGTTTGCAGTAATTGTGCACAATGCAGCCATTCCACTTATTCTTCTGGACACTACAGTACATCCGCACTAACCAGAAAGTTATACATCATATCCAGTGAATGCTGAATTTCTTGTCTAACCATCATGAGATTTGGAGAACAACCATTTGACAATGGTTACATGTCTTTCAGCATCAATTTGTTTCCTTCACTTTGTTTCTTCAGGAGCTTCATTTGCGCGTGTCAGTTGTTTTTCCTCTACTTTAGTTATTCTTGACTTTGTCGTGACACACATCTACTTTTTCTATTTCCTGTTAAGCAATATTTTCTTTCTTGTACGTTTCTGAACTATTTTTAGTTTTATTCAGAATTTTAGTTTAAAGGTTATTTCATAGATGGTAATAGAAATGTTCAATTCAATTGAAAAGCTGAGGTGGCTTGTTGCTGTAAACACACCTTCTTTTAATTGGAATGTTAGCCAATATCTCATATCCCTGATTTTATTTATAATGGTATTGAAAGAGCTTGCTCTTATTATGATCATTTAGAAAAAATAAACAAATAAAGTAAACATAACATCTCGCCTCGAGTGGAATTTGAACTTATTATCTCTATCCGATAGTCGAGTTCTATAATCACTAAGTCATTTTACCGTTCGACATTCGAACTCCAATCTTAAGATATATTAATCTAAAGTTTCATGGTATTTTTGTTTTGTTTTTTTCTAATGAATACATATTACCTTTACTATGAAAATATAAAGTGTCTATGATAGTTTTTTTATAACATTGTTAATTGTAATTAATTAACACTATGATTAGATTTATATTTTGTACCATATTTGTCTTAATATGCTTTATTAGATATAAATATATGCCGGCAATCGACTTTATTAGGAACCTCCATACGTTTATAAAACCTATGAGAATTAGTATAACCAAGTGATGTTTTGTATAACCTTAAGTCCTATAAATGCAGAGATTTAGACATTTCATAGTTCATTTGCAAGACAATATATAAAAGAGCAAAGACATCTTTGACTATCAAAACGGTATAATGATAGGTGTTTGTATAGCAAGAATATCGTTTACAAATGTCGTTTCTATAATAGGCTATTCATAGTTATGTGATAGTAGAAACTGTTAGTGATGTCAGTCGAAAGGAAATACGATTATCAGTAGAAAAATCTTTGATGACCAACTAAGAGCTTGGTCATCAGCTACTAGCTGATGACCAACTAAGAGAAAAAAAACAACTGATGTCCTAAATATATCGATTCCATCAAAAGTGGTCAAGATTCGACCAGTTCAAATATATCATGTCAAGGACGTTGCAAAATCTACTGTGTGACAGCCAAGAACCATCATTTCGAATGTGTATGAAAACACTGCTTTAGTGGTACCTAGAGTATTGGCTGTGGGCAATGAGGCCTGATAAGTTGTGCTTTTTTATTTATTTTTATATGTGGAGTTCGAAGAGTTCAAATACAAAGGATTTCACTCTGCGTGTATGGTTTTGACAGTGCAAGTTTTGAAGATGGTAAAATAGCACGGGTAACATCCTTTTGGAAGGAATATGGTCATTGGACTTCTTTCGAAGAGCAAATAACACTCAGAATGAATCTGAATACTGTGGCAATTCATGTTTAACTAATAACAACGAATTCCAAACTTGATAGACAAAAGCTTTTTCATGACGATAAAGCAAGATCCCACTACACTTAAATTTTCTGAAATTGGCTCAGAAAATGATAATATTTTATATTTTACCGTTTCTCAGTAGCAACTATAAATCAATGGGATGTTTGGTCAGAGAAATTATTTGACATTCTAAAGGAACTCTTAGTTTTTACTTTGTTTCGGTAGCTTCTCAGAACTTTTAGAAACATTAGCTAGTGTGGTTTCTACTAAAGAAAACAAACTTCCATGTAGAAACGCTTCTGAAGATATTGCGGGGTTTAATTTAAGTGTTTATAGTACAAGTCCCTTTTTATACAGACTCTAACTTTCTTTTGAATTTTTCCTTATTCGTCTGCCAATTGGCTTTGGTTTCGTATTTGTGTTGTTTTTGTTTTTTTTACGAAACTCTTTGCAATATTTGAGGATAATGAAGTTTTAAACTTTGATATTTTATATTGTTTTATTTTACCCACTTTATCGATATAAAATACAATTACAAACCAAACAATCAGTCTTTCAAGACTTGATATGAGTGATTAAACACCGTGCTTCACTGTATATATTATCTTCTATTGGTTATTGTTTTTCTTTGTTTTCAAGGCATCATAAACATTTATAAATGCGTGTTTCAGAATCTAGAAAGAGGACATTCTAACATACCATCTTTAAATATTCACCATATATATTCATCAACGCAGCAAATAGAATATAGATGAACTGTACACAACGGGACCCACAAGGTACAACAATGTCTCAAGTCCATGTCGTTAGCTTGTTTGCCTCATTTTCACTGCCAAGGCTTCTGCAATTTTTTGACAAATCATGAGATTCTAATTTTTTATATTGTTCAAATCTACATATATCGTTTTCATCTTCCATAGAGCTGTTTGTTTGTTTGAAGTTAAGCACAAAACTACACAATGAGCTATCTGTGCTCTGCCCACCACGGGTATCGAAACGGTTTTTTTCTAGCGTTGTAAGTCCACAGACATGCCGCTGTGCCACTGGGGGACCAACAGAACTGAAGAAACCGCCCTACAACCTCGATATTGGATCCACGTGGTCAGTGTCATATTATGATAGATGCTTGTCTGTTTGCTAACATTGGACGTTCAACCTACAATCACAGGAAAATACTTAGAATCATTCTCAGGTTTCAGAATTATTTTACTTTATGCATTACGCTTAATTTGACTTGGTTTCTCCTATATTATTGGATCTAAAGTAGAAACTAAATACTCATGAGTTTTATGTATCCTAGGCTGAGGCCAGTTTTCTTTTTTAAAAAATTCGGTTTTAGTCTTGTACTAAAGATAGAATGTTGTTGCATTTACAATAACAAATCTTTTTTTTATTTTTAGTTATACTTTTTCTTATTAGTTAAGTCAATCGTTGTCTTTACTTTCCGTATAAGATGTCTATGTAGAAACTGAATACTTTATATCGAAACGATTTTTGAACGACACGATGCAGTTACAGTCCATGTCACCAAATCAGATTATCTTCTAGCTGATGATCGTACATCTTGAAAATGATCCTACAGTGTAGCACCGGTATGTCTGCGGACTTACAACGCTAGAAACCGGGTTTTGATACCCATGGTGGTTAGAGCTCAGATAGCCCATTGTGTAACTTTGTGCTTAACTTCAAACAAACAAAGTTGCAATGTAGTTTCTATTGTAAGAGGCTCAGTCATAAGGCTATCACGTTCAAATCAAACTACTCGTCACTGCTTGCTTTCCATAATACATCTAGAGAATGAGGACAACGGTTTCGCAATGTCAGTTTCAACAATCTGATCACATAGAACTTCATAGGCGCTGCATCTGGCGACCTGACTGGTATGTCTTCATATGGAGTAGCATGAATTCCATTTCATTCTACAGGTGCTTGAGGTTTGAACTGTTACATAATAGTAGTAACTTGTGTACACTTGAGATTTGTCGATTTTCCAGATGGATATCCTTCTTGATTATTTTTCCTGGGACACGTAGACGGCTGTTGTCACTAACCTTTGTTTCGTGGTTTCTCCCCTGTTATAAGACGGCACACTTTGGTTACCACGGAAATTCTAAATTCCTGATCTGAACACATTTTTATAGTCTGAGAGTATGAAAATTTTACGTCGAAAAAAACGATTAAGTTTCGTTGGCATCACCCTACCTACGAATTGCCAAATAATGTCAAATTGTAATTCTGATATATCATTCCATCCTAACTTTATATCGGCTGTGTTCTTCATGTGCATTACTGATTTGCACATTGAAAATCTTTTTTAATATATCGTACTAAATTCTTTCAAAATGTGGGTGAAATCGTTGTATGTTTATTTTGTAAAAGTTAATGATAACTTGTAGTATTCCTCAAATAATAAACATATAACTGAGTAATTTTATCATTAAGCTTTTTTTGCCACTTTAAATGTTGGTACTTTGGTACTATACATGTTGGTACAAATAACTGAAATGTTACCTTTTTACCATCAGTATGATTAACTATCGTCTACTACTTTTTTCAGAGAGTCGAACAACCACGAGGTTACGCTGGGTAACGAAACCTTTCTATGTTCACCTTACTGTTTTATTTGTAGACAAGACAAAGGTGGGCCTTTCCTTAATATCCAGATATTGTTTCTTGTTTAGTAGGTTAGGGCGCCTAGTAAAAGTTTCTGTAATTATAAAGATTTTTTTTTTTATGACTGAGATATTGGGATATGTGTTGTTGTGAGGTTTGAGTGCAATGAAAAGGATTAAAAGTGAATTTACTACTTCACTGTATAAGATTTTACTTTTTAAGAACTACAGTAGTAAATGTATGGTTATCGTCAACACCAAAGTGTATGCTGTAGCTATCCACCGTTACTGAAATAGATAGAATTATTACATTGTCCCTTTATGTGTTTTACAAACACTTTTATAGTTTCTAACTGTCACCAGTACTTCATTATACTATAATATTTGTGTTAAACATTTGATTAGGAGTGGATACATTAATAAATACTGAAAGCATCTTTAAGTGATATTGTATATTAGTTTAAAGCTAAACTAAAAAGATTAGTATAGAATTCTACATTAATTTAACATCCTAATAAAGGAGTTCAAAAACTTTTTCAAACTAAAATAAAATATATAGCTTCTTCACGTTAATAGATTTTTTCTTTTTTTTTTCTTCAGATAAGCTTTCTACTGTTATCCTTATTCTTACGGTGGTTTACTTTTAACACGTTTAGACGTACCTTCAACTTCACAGATGTGATCGTGTTATACTTAGTAAAGCTCATACTGTGAGATTTATGTCGACACCTATCGGTGGATTAAAACTTCAAAAGTATTATCATACACATTTTGAAAAATATTTTTCCACTTGTTTCATTGGTGTTGTCGTTATGTCTAGTCACATGACGAACTAGCACAACTCCAAACTTCACAAATACTTATATGTAAATAATATAGTCAAACATTTTTAACACCAGATGCTTAAAATATTTCAACTGACTTATTTATATACGCTTTTTTAAGTTATTAAAACTTTACAAAATTTTCAAATATTCAGTTAATAATTTCGACTTCAGTGGCGTATCTAAAAAATTGCTATGAAATAAAATTTTTAAAATAAAATGCAAAAATATACAAGATAATGATAAAAGTATTTAATAAGATAACTGATCGTAATAAATAATTATGAAATGTATCCAACCCTCAGTTTAATTTGATATAATCACCAATGTGAAATGAAATAACTCAACCAGTTAGCAGAGCACTTAAACTTGTTTCGTTAACATTTGTGTTTGGTATGGTTCGAATATTCGCGCATGGTTGTACACTGGCTAACAACAATAGACGTCCATAAATTTGAAATGGGAGACTAAAAGGAAGTCATTTAGTCTGCAGCACCCACCGCCAACTGTTGATCTACTGTAATTGAATAGTGGGACTTGACTGTTACTCTTGTAATACACCTACCAGAGAACGATGCACTGATGTTCTCACTACCTGGAGAACCAGGAAGAGGTTTGGAAGCCAAAATGCTGCTTAGTTTCTTCTACATCTCCTCTTCCACCGCATTGTTGTTGAACAAGTGATGATTAGGAAGACAGGAACAGGTAAGAGGTGGCCAACCGCCATTAATGTTGGAGCAGGTAGATCATCAGCACCGACGAACTTGTTATTCAAGTACATGCTGACCATTTCACCATGTATGGTGATTATATACAAATATAAACTAGAAAGTTTAGCACAAAAATAAAAGCTGAATGGAATTAATTGCTGTTCAGAGCATGGATAATTAGTCTGACTGTTATTCTACGACAAGTCAGCAAAAAAAAAAAAAAGTAATAACGCCCCCATGACCTCAAAGACCGGAATATGATTTATTTATTTATTAGTTTTTGCAGTAAATGGATAGGACACGAACTTGGGGTCCTGGAATCCATAATGAAGCTGACTAAACAGATTTATATAAACAAAGAACGAATTTTTAAAACTAGTCAGATTAATTCAAAAAATATGCTATAGTTTCAGTTTTAATAAGTTGCATCAAATCTTGTTAACATCCACGGCTATGAATAATTTTCTCAAGTATTTCTCCGAACGTTTTCGCTCTTTCAGCCTTGAGAGCGTTATAATGTGACAATCAATCCCTCTATTCGTAACCCAAGAGTTGGCGGTGGGTGGTGTTAATTAGATGTCTTCCCTCTAGTCTATAACGTAAGATGGCCTTACGAACTTCAAACCAAACTTTCTTCCAGTGGGATAGTGAAGTCTACAGATTTACAACGCTAAAATCCAATAGCCCAATGTGGATTTGCTCTAAAAAACAAACAAACACAGAAAACAAACTATCCAAGCATTCCCCTTTGAAATCTACTCCAACGTTCCTATAAAATTCGTATAACATTTTTTATTTCTATTTTCAGGTGTTATCGATCTTACGAAGATCACAGAGAAAAATCTACATTATACTGTATATAGTGGCAATAAATTAACCATGGAGAGAATGGACAACATTTGTACTGAAGGAGAACATCTTGTGCTAAGTGGAAATTCATTTACTGGAGTAGTTAATGGAAGTTTTCTAGGCGATGGAAATAATGGATCTCATTGGATTTCTGTTAGTCTGGCAAATTGTTCGAGGTGAGTAACCTATGGATATAAGCTATTCATGATACTGATAAGTTGGCCTGAGAGCTGAGAAATGGGTTTTAAAAATATAAATAAAGATCATTTCAGACTCTAGGTTCCCACTTTGTAAAAATAAATGGCACAAGAAATTAATATCAATTGATATTTTGTGCCTATATTATTTATGGTTTAGTGAAATGGCTTAGCTAATACCATGTTGAAATGGCTTAGCTAATACCTTGGTGAAATGGCTTAGATAATATTGTGTTGAAATGGCCTAGCTAATACCATTTTCAAATGACGTAGCTAATACCATGTTGAAATGACTTTGTTAATACCATGTTAAAATGGCTTTACTGATATCATGGTTTAATGGCATAGTTAATGTCATGGTGAAACGGCTTACAGCAATCACAGTGTAAGTTACCAATATTCTACTTTGGTACAGTTCATTTTCCTAGAATAGAGGGAGAGTAATTTCATATTGTTTGTATGTTATACTCATTTTATTCAGTTTCTGTAATTATTTCCAATACTATATATATCTGGCAAACTTGGGACATTTTATAGATAATTTTAAACGCTTCAGTGTCAAATTACCAAAACAACAGTTTTGAGCACATAATATCCCAATTGTTTAGTTGGCAATATATTTTACTACATTTAAGGTTGCAAGGTATAGCTAAATGTGCACTTAACTTGCTTAAACGGTCTTTGAAGTCGCTGTCTATGTCATTCTGGAAGTTACTGAAAATGAGTAGTCTAAGACTGATCTTTGTCTTTTACAGAAGTTTGTAAAAATTGCAGTATCAGGCACTAGTTCATAATCATGGCATCACACTGACCATGGTTAATAACAGAGAAAATAGTTCTTATAGTAGCACGGGCATTGAAATACTGTTCCTAAAAACAATAATCAACGCACCTTAATTTTGTGTGTTTTTAATGCTTTTCAAAGAAAATTTGTGTGCCAGAGCACGTTTTCGTTCTATTAATCAATTTTTCTATTTTAACAGACTTTTATGAAATTTGCATAAATACCTATTTAAAATAAAATTACGATTTTTTTTTCTAGACACACAATAATGATATTGTTTACTTATTATTTCACGTAAAATTTCAAAGAGTTGTCCATAATCTACCGTAACAATGTAATTATACAACTACTTTATGGCCTGTGATTTCACAGGTTAAGATATTTGACTTTCTAGTTGCAATGCAAATAAAGTGTGGTATTTGCACATGCAGATTATAACTAAAATTCACTCCTTCTGGAAGATTTATTTTACAAGACTTTAAACATGATGTTCTCTTATTGAACAATTATAAGAAAAATTCAAGGCACAAAATTTCAATGTTTCGAAGAAATAGGCATTTTTGAATGTTTTATCGTATCTGTGAAGCAACGATATACAGGTTCCAGCAGGAACAAACAGGCTACTTTAGGGTTAACTCCCAATAGTGCACTGGAAATAATGAATAAAGTTAAACTCTTTGTCGCTGGAAGTAGCTTAAGAACACAATAGACCATTAAAGCTAAAATTGCAACTTTGCCTAACTGCAAACAAGAGAATGCAATGGATTTAAGTATATAAAAGTAATAAAGGAGACGCTTTTACAGCTTCCCTCAAAGCACATAAACTGGAAGACCAGCTGGTGCAACAGTGGTATCTAGAACGTCAAAAATTAAAGTATGTCGTCACACTGGGGGAACCACATGTCTACTTAAGTATTCTGCTTGTGACACAACATTTCAGAAATGGTAAAGACAATTCACAAAAGTTTTACCAAGAGATTTATGGCAATCATTGCAGGTTACAACTCTAATCGTAAAGTTAAGCACCCGGAGAGTCGAGAAAGATACCAAAGTGAACTCAAGGTGCTATTAAGCTAACTTACTGTATCGACTATGCTGACACAACTGTACCTTGTACCGAATGGATACCAGTAATGTATGAATCTATTAAGTATCCAGCAACATGTCTAAGTCACAATGATAGTTCCTTCTCAAGATGCGAGCATAAAGATGAATTCATGCTAGGCCATACACAGACATTTTGATGGGCTTTCAGCATGTAAGTTTGTCATTAAACACAAAGCTACACCATTTGTGCTGTGGCCACATGGGTATCGAAACCCGATTTTTAACGTCATAAATCTAAAGGAGGAAGAGGAAAAAAAGCCACTGTGGTAGAAAATATGTTCCTCACCTATCTGTAACCATGACCATCACATAAGTAGTGGAAAGAGGTTGTAAGGTACCATGACCATCACATAAGTAGTGGAAAAAGGTTGTAAGGTTTTTGCACTGTAATACTAAATCATTAACACTTCTTCTTTGCATAAGTCCCCTAGAGAGACAGCGGCAGGTTTACACTAACAACGCTACAATACGGGGTTCGATTTCCCGTGGTGGACACAGCCGATGGTCCAGTGTGGCTTTGCTCTAAAAGAAACAAATCTTCGCATGTAGTATTAAAATAATTTTTTTTCGCACATTGCTTACAATAAAACAAATTTTCTGTTTCTAATTTTCAGTCTAATTGTTATCTGACTGGATTTGTTTTTATTTTTTGGCTGTTAAATTATAAATATCAAAATAAAAAATAATTTGTACTACATTAAATCAATATTTACAATTTTAGTTTATATATATGTCTTAGTGGTCATATAATTTTGTGCTAGTTATTTTCTTAAGTTGGAAAATAATGTTGACTTGTTTAAAAATTCCATTGATTATCAAAACTACTTTTTCAAAAAAGAAACAAAACTTTATTGACAAAATTTCATCATTTCATGACAAATAGGGATGACTGGATCTGAATCTTTGAAGTCTCTATTCTAGCTGTTTAGCTTGTGTATCGTATTAGGCATGCTCACACTTTCTCACTACAAGGCCTTCCAGAACATTCCACATCCTGACTGAGCCACCCTCACCCAATGAATTTATAGATACTGAGTACTTTAACAGTATTGTGTATTTGTTACAGCACCTTGGGGGTCCGTGGCCCCACTCTAGGAACCAATGGTATATGGTACTAGTTTGAAAATACTAAACACCAAAAGTTATATGGTCATACTTAAATCGTTTCATTATAAAAGCTATAATTTAATTGAAATGTTAAACCTGGCTTCCAAAGAATATTTGATATGCCATTGGTCACCTGTGGTTGACTCTGAGACAATATTAACAATTGTAACCCCTGTATAGGATGGAACCACAAATTCTGTTACTATTATGTTTAAACACGTTAATACAGTGATGATATGAAGAAACAGTAAAGATGCCACCAATATTGAATTTTAAATTTTCCAAAACTGTAACTGTTCCGTTTGTTACATGTTGAGAATTTACAATAGTCCGAAGCCGATATTTAATTTAATTTACGCTATCTACCAACAAGATTGACACACACCGTCTTCGTTTTCACACAAATTCGTTTTGATATATATATACAGTGGGTGGTCACAAGTAAATAGACACCTAATTTTTCGTCATTTAACTGATTTATGCT
>NW_013666020.1:213832-220787 GCF_000517525.1 Limulus polyphemus | reverse complement strand
AGCATAAATCAGTTAAATGACGAAAAAGGTGGTGTCTATTTACTTGTGACCACTATTAGGCAACGATTATGATTAATTATTACAAACAAAGTTTTATAAACAGAAATTTCACTAACTTACAAATAACCTAAAATCGTCTTCCTAGTTCAGAGTCTTCTTGATATCCAGCAAGTTAACTTGAAGTCGATGTACGTACAATTGTCGGGAAGCTAGCTAGCTTTGTCAGGCACTGAATTGTTGGACCATTGAAGTAAGATAATATTTTCATAAAACCACTAATATCCGATGAGAAACCGGTAATATTTTTGGAAAGATACTAACGTTTGATGAGAATTCACTGATGTTCGAAATTTATAACTGTTCCTGGTCAAATATTGTATATATTTCCGGTTGGTATGGGTTAGCAATATCACAGTTTATAGCGTACCCAGTTATAACAGTTTTCTAGCAGACTTATATGTTCTCTTTTTTGGCCTTGCTCTTTTTATAGGCTCTATATCTAACTGGTTACGGAAGTGGATATATTATTGATTCTTGTGTTCACGAATATTCTACAACCTTGGAGAATTGGCGAGTGTTTCGCCATACGTAACTAACACAGTAAGCTGGACAAGCGCTCAAATATAAACTTATTTGAAACAAACGTTGACATTAAAATAAATATATAACGAATTCGTTATATGCAACACATATCCGATACTACAAGTCATGCATATTTCTAAATACAAATTCATACTAAAAATAAATACATAATAATAAATTCGTTACACGTTTTATATTCAAAACCGAATAAATTGAAGGGCTGTTAATTATTCATTCAGAATATATTTTATTTTAAATTGCTTTTAAAAATTTTATTATAGTAGTTTCTACAGAGGTTACGTACGTTATATTAAAACGATTTTGAGAGCCTTACCACGTCATTAAAACCCACTTCACTGTTTCAGATGCTATCCTTTATAATTATGTTGCATGCTGTTATGTGGGGCAGATGGACGGCTCTTGATACTGATTTTTATCTTCTTGGATTCTCATCTGTCTCGAGACGTCTTATGTTGCTTGTCACAGCTAAGGTACGACTTGTTGCAGAGTTTTTACTGGATGACCTTGGTTTCTCAAGTTAATCCATATTCCAATTTTTTTCAAATGCTAAATCTCTGATCTGAATGCATCCTTATGATATGTGTGCATGAATATTTTGCGTCGGAAAGGGCTTTTACATACCCTTTCGAAAAGCGTCCAATGTTTTACAATTTTTGGTTACATAGCACTACCATCGACTTGCCATACAAGGGGCAAATATATTACTTATACATGTTGTTCCACCACGACTTTATATCGGCTGTGGTATTAATATGACTTGATGATTTGCATGTCCAAAAGCGTTGTAATATTGCTTAAACAACCCTCATATAATGAAGCAGCAAGTGGTTATTTATAAATGTGAGTAAAAAAATTCTTTAAGCACAGTTCTTGTTACAAAGTTTTCAAAAGGTTTACAATAAAATTTTGAACGTAAATAAATCGAAAAATAATTATACCAACCGACACTACAGGCTTTTTTTAATTTCAATACTAGACTAAACAAACTTTTCCTGAAGCGATTAGTTTCATATTTACTCTCAGCAAACTATTAGTAAATATCATGCAAAAGCACTGAAAGACTATCAAAATGTACGGACTAAATACATAAATAAGCCTTGCGTGAAATATCGACAAACGTTCAATGTAATACATAAATAATGAATATATAATCTAACATTTTAAACTTCGAGACAGCACCCCTAACTTCCCACATACGTTCAAATAAAAACAAAAAACACCCAAAAAGTTTATTTAGTTCAATCATCATGAAATCTGCTTTGTTCCAAATACAGGAGTTACTTTCAAAATATGTGAATGAGAAAACGTCATTTAGTAAAATAAACCAATAAACGCTCAGACTATATTTTTAGAGTAAATGTTTCTTGTTGTAATAATGTCCTTTGGTGCTTTATGTGTTCACTGTTGTATAGGAGGATCACAACTTATATATTTATCTAGTCTTAATATCCCATCATTGGCGATATCACTGTAGGATGTTTACGTGTATGTGTGTGTGTGTGTGTGTATTTACTTACATACAGAGTTTATCAGCTTACAACACGTGACGACAGAATTATTATGTGCACATCCTATTTTTGCAGGAACACATGCATGTGTTTTTTTAGTATCTATATAAATAGATACAGTCTGTTGTATGTTCATGTAACTACTTCGCAGAGTGTGGGTGGATCTGCACCAAAATTGGTATGGAGGTTCATTAGGTCCATGCGAGGGTATGTACGAATCTTCAGATTTGCGTTTAGCGGTTTTTATGGGCGTTTTTTTACCACTAACTCACCTCCTGTGGATAGATGTTCACCAAGTTTGATTTGGAGGTTCATTGGGGCTATGGGGAGATACATACAAATTTTCAGTTTTGCGGTTTTTATGGGCGTTTTTTACCACTAATAATTTATATTTACAAGAAAACTGCCTATTATGTAAAGTAAGACTTTTATCGATTTGTTTTACACAGTGTCAACAACTGCTATTGGAAATTTAAGGGGGAACAGGAAAAAAACACATTCACGTTTAACACAGCCGTGATACTTGTATGTGAAGATAGTGAAGTAAAGAAGCCAACAAACACCGTACCTACTAACCTTTCTCAAACAGGTAAATGAGCTGTACATCATATCTTTTAAATCATTCTAATTTATTATGTATTAGTATTTGAAATAAGTTCACTGTTTATGTGGTCATTATAGAGTTCTCATTGAAATCCCAAATAATTTTAATATTGGTCACTAAAGTCTCTATATTATCATGCTTTTCTGATATTATATTTAAGTTTCTAGTAAATGCTTTCTTTTGATATTTCATTCTTCAAAACGTCTCGGCTGGCGTGTTAACCTGGTACATATCTAAACGTTTCGGCTGGCGTGTTAACCTGGTACATGTCTAAACGTTTCAGCTGGTGTGTTAACCTGGTACATATCTAAACGTCTCAGCTGGCGTGTTAACCTGGTACACATCTAAACGTTTCGGCTGGCGTGTTAAACTGGTACATATCTAAACGTTTCGGCTGGCGTGTTAGCCTGGTACATATCTAAACGTCTCGGCTGGCGTGTTAACCTGGTACATATCTAAACGTCTCGGCTGCCGTGTTAGCCTGGTACATATCTAAACGTCTCGGCTGGCGTGTTAACATGATACATATCTAAACATCTCGGCTGGCGTGTTAACATGATACATATCTAAACGTCTCGGCTGGCGTGTTAACATGATACATATCTAAACATCTCGGCTGGCGTGTTAACATGATACATATCTAAACGTCTCGGCTGGCGTGTTAACTTGGTACATATCTAAACGTCTCGGCTGGCGTGTTAACATGATACATATCTAAACATCTCGGCTGGCGTGTTAATCTGGTACATATCTAAGCGTCTCGGCTGGCGTGTTAACCTGGTACATATCTAAACGTCTCGGCTGGCGTGTTAATCTAGTAAACATCTAATTTCTTATACTCTCTTTCAGTATTTATTTTGTAAATGATGTGCATTAGTATGTTACTCTGATAGCATAGTTACTTCGTATAAGTTAATAGTATCTTTATTTTAGATATAAATTGTTTAATTGCTAATGTGTATTTAGTATAATATTCGTCTTAGTTTGCTTTATTAGATGTTAATATGCGCTGACAAGTTACTTTATTAGGAACCTCCATGAGTTTATACAACACATGAAGTCTAGAGGAATCATATTATTTTTTTGTTTGGATAGCCTTAAGTTTTATAAATGTTGACATATAGTCATTTTATACTTAATTTGCAAGGCATCATATAAGAGCAAAAACAAAGGGATAAGCAAGAAAATTGTTGATATAGATCATTTTTTTAACAGACTAGAAATAGTTACTTAACATGGAAAGTTATCAGTGATGATAATCGAAAGAAAATATGATTATTAGTAGAAACATCTTTGGCTGTCAATTGCTGATGACCAACGAAGGAGAAAAACTGTTGTAAAGAGATTGAATCAAACATGAACTGGGGTCTTGAAATGTTGATTCCGTCAAACGTGGTCAAAGGATCGATCAGTTCAACCATATCATGTGAAGCACGTGTGACACACAGAACTATTATTTCTAATGCATACATAAAAGGCTGCTTAAAGACTAACGGTTTCTGTCTGGTTTTGGTTTTTAATTAAAACTGCGGATTCGTTATTTTTTTTTTTTGTTATTGTACTAAAGTAGTTAGGGGGACTGTCTTTTGCTCAGAGGATGCCACCTCAGTGGAGATCAAAGAACGCTGAATAAGGGTTACATAATTATTACATAATATGTAGAACAGAGGATTACATAACTATTACGTAATATATATACACAACAGAGGGTTAGATAACTATTACGTATATATATATATATATATATATATATATATTACCCAATAGTTACACATCTGTTAGGTAATATACACAACCGAGGGTTATATACCTCTTGCACAATATGCAAAATACATGTAGTTTCAGTGCTACTCACCACACAACGTGTTACCAGGTGCAAATTGCTCGGGAGGGTGACATCATTGCACGAGGACATGTTGTTTGGTCACGAAGAGGCAAAAGAGGGCGCGTTGTTATGATAACTGTGTAAATAGTTCGCAAGTTAACCATCAGAGGGTGATGCTGACCAACATGCCATCAACTTTATAGCAACAATCAAAGTTTTAAAATTGATAATTTAATCTAATTTACATAACAATGTTTTACAATTACCACAATTACGATAAAGCTTTATAAGTAAACGATTTAATCTACAATTTCAATCTTATCAACTTTATAGTTTTCACTTGTATTTTGAATATTATTTACAAAGGCAGATGATATTACCAGGTGGATAGTTCAATAGCATAATGAGCTCGTCGTAAGGTGTTTCAATATATGATTACGTCATCAATGTCTAGATTTAATTATGTGTACTAAAAGTTAACAGTTTCATTTCATACATGTTGACAGTTACTTTATAGTTTCACTTACATATGTTTTACAAAGGCTAATGGTGCTGGTATTATTATTACAAGGTCTTTCGACGGATGGTGTTACTAGTCGGACAGTGTTTCGATAGTTCTGTAGTGTTTTAACACATCTGCTGTTTCGCTTTTACAAATAAATCCATTATTTAAATAAGATAATTATTATAACACTGTTACATATGTCAGTTTATATCATACATATTATCTATTATTTGAACGACGCAAATATTATATCCAATAACTTACCTTACATACTTTCACAATTATTTTTTGTGTTATATATAAAACAATTCACTAATTCATTAGTTCTATAGTGTTTAATATATTTATCTTGCATGGTATACTTTTTGCATTTACTATGTTTTATATGTAAAACACTTATCGCTAATTCATTCTATAATTGATATATTACATAACATCTGTTCGCCCTGAAAATGACGCTTATTACACATGTAATAAGGCTGACAGTGCTTCTATTTGTTTTATAGGTTTTTTTTCTATATTCAATATTTTACATAACATCTATCCATCCTGAAAAGGATGCTTATATAAATATCTAAATAATATATAACAATTTTCATGTTTAGTTTTATAAGTTGATTTTTTCTGCTAAAGCTTAATTTTAAAGGATCTATGTAAATAACTATGTTTAACAATTACTATTGTAGAAAATTATATTCTTACCCTTCTGTGGATATTTTCATTTTGAACATTAAATGAACTACTACATATAGGTGTTATTTCTGCTTCTATCTGGAGTCAATAACATTGAATGCAAACGATAGAAAGGTCAACACATACAATCACCCTATTGGTGGTATTTCGACCATTTACTAATAGAGGAGAGTGATAAAATTCAAAGTTCAGTATGACAGAAAAGATTTTCTGAAAACAAAAGTTGAACAAGTTAATCATGATACATTGTATATTTTGTTATCTATGATTATACATTCATTAGCAAGATATAAGTATAATACATATATTTACATTATACTTAATATTGACTATAAATTGTTCAAAATCTACATAATCATATATTTTCTACATAAGTTCAAAAACAGTAGATTATAAATTTAATTTTCACCATGCTTTAATTTAACTAGTGATGGTCAGCTTTTGTATGGCAGTGAATTTAAGCATTAGTAAAGTAGTTAACTGGATCTTTCACTATACATAGTAATAGAAAACACCAAATATGTATTATATTTCTCAATATTTGATAGCATGTGTGCATTTCAGTTAGTGTACAATTCTTGTATATTTTCTGTTCAATTAGACTCCGTGAACTGATTATCAATGTTTCTAACAAATGTGTTTAACCATCTAATACGAGTCTTCATATTGATATGCTATCAGCAATGTATGTAAGTAAAATCACAAACTCTAAATAAGGTTGTTGTCACACATACTAAAACGATTATCCACAAAACTAAGTAAAATCTCAGAATTAACAAGCATACTGAAACATTTATTAACAAACTTCAGGATACACAAATATACTTTTATATAAACATCTTAGTTTATGAAATACTAGAATGGCTTTCATACAAACTTTGTACATTATGTCCATATTACTACTTGCTCATTTCAATTCAGCATGTAAGACTTTTTTCATAGTTTATAAACTAAAAAGTTAATATACAATTCTTGTATTTCGCTGACTCCATCACACTTTACAACAAAAACTTTTTGTGCTCACTGCTCATTTAGAATAAATTGTGGTGACATACAGAAATTGTTCAAAAGTTCAGACAGGGTCAGTGGGAAAATATAACTTAAACTCATCTTATGTTGATATCCACTAACAACTTACTTCTATTCGATTCAGATTAAAGATACAAAAGCCAGATAATTACGTATTTAGCTTAGTATTTTATAATAAATTACACACC
>NW_013666020.1:210830-213811 GCF_000517525.1 Limulus polyphemus | reverse complement strand
GTAAGTACAGTCTTGGCCAAAATGTTTGCATATTGTTCTATATTGATGTTATTGTCTACATGCATGGAGTATTTATGGAGTAAATGTCCGAGTAGTAACAGAGAAGGTAGCATATGATCAGACAAACATTATACAGAAATTGTTCAAAAGTTCAGACAGGGTCAGTGGGAAAATATAACTTAAACTCATCTTATGTTGATATCCACTAACAACTTACTTCTATTCGATTCAGATTAAAGATCAAAAGCCAGATAATTACGTATTTAGCTTAGTATTTTATAATAAATTACACACCATGAATATCAGTTTTTAAACAAGTATCTTTGAACAACTAATACAAGTCTCCATTTATATTTATTATATAAAACTCTAGAGTTCTGTGATTTTCTTATATAAAACTCATTTCTCATCATAGCCCAATATGCTATTATTAATATATGCAAGTAAAATCACACACTTAACAAGCTTAGTGAAACATTTATTAACAAACTTCAAGATACACTATTTATGAAAACATCTTAGTTTATAAAATACTGACCTACAGCCCAATGTAATAATACCTGTGTTATATACTTGTTCTTGTATGTTATAAGTTAAAGAGAGTAAATCACTGTAAACGTAACATAACGGGCATTCCCCAAAGTGCTTCAAGTTCATTTGATCAAAGTTTTTATATTTTAGAAACTCTAAAAAACACATCATGCACTTAAAATCTGTAATTAAATTGACTGACCCAATCGTGCTGAACATCAGATCTTGACCCTCATGTTACTCTTCTCCCACAGCTTAAACCTAATTTGTTTCACTATAGCTTAATATGCCATTATCAATATATGTAAGTAAAGACTTGTCAAGCATCACACATACTGAAACATTTATTAAAAAAAAACTTCAATATATACTATAAATATCTTAACTTATAAAATACTGAATTAACTTTCATACAACTTTTGTAAATTATGCTCATATTACTATTTCAGTTAGAGTATAAATTTTCAATTTGTGTAACATTATATGTAAGCAAACACTGAAGTTATCACGAGACATGTTAACATAGGTTTTGAATCAAAGTTTGTAACATATTTTGAGCAAATACACTCGAAGCCTGACTAAAGATCAAAGATTAGATAATTATGTGTCTAGCTTAACCTTTTATGATAAACTTGAGAGAGAAGACAAATGAACATTTAAGAAGGTTGCTAAAACATATATATGTGACACAGTTTTATATTTTTCTAGACGTACTAGAAAATTCATATATAAAAACAGTGTTAGTAAAGTTGGTCTCACTAAAGAAGATATATATATAACTTAAAAGATCAGACAATAGGTTAATGCTGATGTTTATTGTAAATATTAGAAATGAGAAACTTTTTCTTCAGTAAAGGGGATATGTGCAATCACAGCTTTATCTTTCTCAGGATGTGATCGTCCTGAAAAGGACCATTAAATTTCAATCATTTAACACAAATCATGTTCTTCAGAAGAAGAATATCCCTCGTCTTCACCATCTTCAGAATGAATCCTCATTTGAAATTCATTATGTCTATTCTGTATAACTTCAAGGGCTCACTGTAGTAGTAATTGGAAAGTATCTAAATGTTCAATCAAATGACAGTGTAAATAATAGACATCCCCATACACAAAGCAAATAGGATACTCACAAAATATTCACCACAAACTATACACTCGTGAATGTAAGTACAGTCTTGGCCAAAATGTTTGCATATTGTTCTATATTGATGTTATTGTCTACATGCATGGAGTATTTATGGAGTAAATGTCCGAGTAGTAACAGAGAAGGTAGCATATGATCAGACAAACATTTACGAGTTGTTATTCTGGTCTGTAAAAGTTGTTTTCAGCATTTGTTCTTCAAAACACAGATACACACTTGTTTTGTATAAAAAGGTATGCTTTTGATATAATCTTTTTCGAAACAGATCAACGCAAAGTTCAGACAATTTCTCTGTCTTTAGTGTAGAGCCATGCCTGGTCACGTTCCAGAAGTTATGGGGTGTCAAATTGTTCGACTGTCCAGAAATATTATGAAGCAAATGGACATTACTAAAACTGTAGGGTAATCACAGTGTACTGTATCCAGAATCCTAAAATGTCATTGCTATACAGGAAACTTTTTTCCAGGAATGGCTACTGGTAAACGCCAAAAAACTATTGCACGAGATGACCGTGTTTTGATCAGATTAACACCTCCAGGTCGAAGAAAGTCTTGCAACGACAGGAATGGCATGAACACATTCCTTCCAGGTTATCCAGAATAACAGTGAATATGAGGCTGACTAAACAAGGTTATTTTTCAAGAAGGGCTATCTGGAAACTGATATTAACCAGAATTCACCACTGTCACCATGTTACTTGGGCAAGACAGCATACCAACTTACAGTTAGGACACTGGCGACATGTTATATTTTCAGATGAGTCATATTTCCTACTTGTTAAAGCAGATGGTAGGATTCATGTTCGTTGTTTGCCTGGAGACCTGAAGAGGGAAGATTGTCTTTCCCACAGGAAACACACAGGAGGCAGTGCAGTACATGTTTGTACAGCTGTTCATCATGATAGAAAAACTGCTCTTCATATCCTCCAGAGAAATGGCGATGTTACCTCCTATAAGTATTACATGAAGACGATATTTCTGCAGGGTTTGACAATAACTTTGTGTTCCAAGATGACATTACCATTCTCCGCAGTGCACATATTGTACAAGATTATCTTGAACAGGAGGATGTTACAAGACTGCCGTGGCTAGCAAACTATCCAGATTGTAATCCCATTGAGAGCTGTTGAGCCGAACTGAGCCGGAAAATTGCTAACCACGACCCTAAACTAGCTACCGTAGCTGAGTTGCAGCGCCTTCTAGTGACAAGTTGGGATGAAATCACGGTGGATTACATCAATAAAGCATTGACAGCATGCCACGTTGCCTTGCAGAAGTTATTACAGTACAAGGAGGACCAACC
>NW_013666020.1:203895-210300 GCF_000517525.1 Limulus polyphemus | reverse complement strand
AATAATGATATTATTTGTTACAAAATATGCAAACATTTTGGCCAAGACTGCATGTTTGTAAATTAATTTTACACACACACACACACATATAATCCAGAACAAAGGAACTCTCCACAAGGTAAAATTCTGTGGGCAATGCTTTGACCTTTGTTCGTCAGTCACGTGCATGTCAATGACCACTACTTGAGAAACAATCAGTTCTTTTTCATATAATGAAACCAAGAATTATTATACTACATCTGATATATTACGACACAGAACACTGATTATGGCTCTTCTATGATACATAGGACGGAGAATGTGTTAAGTATTATGATGTTACATCACTCTATCATTGGAACAATAAGTACCATGAATACTGTAATGGACGTTTTCAATACAGTGATATACTTGTAAGTTCTATGATCTCACGACAAATGGCATGGTCTACAAGAAAATACGTATCTGTCATTTTACATGAAATCAGTTTATAAAGAGTGTTCATGTAAATTCACAAAAAAACTATAGTGCACTGATTTTATCAACAACTAGCCATACATACAAGGTAAAAGAAAAGAAGAAATGTCGTTTTATTTAATTACGACAGCATAGGTTGCACACTCTTAAGTTACCTTTAATATTTATGTTATTTTCATATCCCTGACGTCACCAATGAGACAGCGGTAAGTTTACGGACATACGACGCTAAAATGCCGTTTCGATTCCCCGTAGTGGACACAACAGATAGCCCAATGTGGCTTTGCTCTAACACAAACACACTGTTGTCCTATGATTATTTTATCTCCCTTTTCTTTTTGCTGCACCAGACTTGTGTTTTCTGAGCTATTCATTCATTTTGTAAAACTTATGAACCTAAATATTCATTAATTAATTCTAATTATTGATTAATTGAAATTTTTTTTTTATTCCTCTTCAGCCAGACGACGACCCAGGTCCCAACTTTTCTAAATAAAACTTAAGGTTCTCAATGTGTCTCTAATAAAGTTTTAGTTCTCTGGTACAAGTAGCTTATAAGATATAGCCAGGATTTAAATATGGACAATTCTATATAATAATCCCACATTCTACGAACAATAGTAGGACTTAACTTTTGAGTTAAGTTATTTTAAAATAATTAACTGAGTTTATATTAATAGACGTTAGGTTTCTCTTAACTTGGAAGGATATATTTCAATGTTAACCTGGATGGCTTTAAGATAATTAGTGTAGCTTGTTATCGATAGTTATATCCCCCACTTATTAACTTAGATGGTTTTTAAGATAATTTGTTATCGGTAGTCATATCTCCACTCTTACCTTACATAGCTTTAAGATAATCAGCATAGCTTGTTATCGATAGTTATATCCCCCACTTATTAACTTAGATGGTTTTAAGATAATCAGCATAATTTGTTATCGGTAGTCATATCCCCACTCTTACCTTACATAGCTTTAAGATAATCAGCATAGCTTGTTATCGGTAGTTATATTTCCACTTATTAACTTAGATGGTTTTAAGATAATCAGCATAATTTGTTATCGGTAGTCATATCCCCACTCTTACCTTACATAGTTTAAGATAATCAGCATAGCTTGTTATCGGTAGTTATATTTCCACTTATTAACTTAGATGGTTTTAAGATAATCAGCATAGCTTGTAATCGGTAGTTATATTTCCACTTATTAACTTAGATGGTTTTAAGATAATCAGCATAGCTTGTTATCGGTAGTTATATTTCCACTTATTAACTTAGATGGTTTTAAGGTAACCAACCTAGTTTTATTTTGCTGTCAGTATACGAATCTCCACTCTTAATTTTGGTATTGTTCAAGTAATCGACATAATTGCATTTGATAAGAAATTCTCATTTATACCGTTTAGGACGTAAAGGACCCGCCTAAACTACGTATTTCTAACTATTTATGGTTAGGTTTTCCATTGTTAATCTAAAGTCTATTTTAAAACAACAACGACAAAGAAAACATATTTCTAACAATATCCATTGTTCTCGCTTTTAACTTAAGGTGTTTTTTAAATACGTGACAAACAAACTGTCATTTGTGTTTTGATTCTTGAATTTTGTGCTTAAGGAAGATACTTTGCATTCCTAGCCTTTTAGGTTCGAACTGATAGACGTTGTATATTTGTGTTAATTATAGTGATCCCTTGCATTCCTCAACTGGTTCAAATTCTTCTTCCATTTGCACCAAACGTATCAGCTTCGTGACTTTTCATTGATTCCAAGTTTATTTACAGGCTACATTCAATACATTTTTGAAAAATGATCTATGAGTTAGAAAAAAGAAAATTGAATTTGAATATTTTTAAGAGGGTAGTATTTACAACTACAGAGTTTTAGTTTATTAAGTTAAAAATTGTTGGAAAAATAAACTTTCAACAATTTATAAAGACTGCTTGAACGTACAGGAGCTACATTAATAAGATTTTTTTCATTTGCGATTCATTCTCCAAGTCGTTTGGAACAAACGAGAAATAATGATATATTTTTAGAGTTTGTTGAAATACATAATACTGATCTTTCAATTGCTTTTGTAGATTTTACGCTACGGGAAACTACAGAAGAAAATACCTATATCAAACCCATTTCTTTATCTTTACATTCAAAAACTTCTGCATCATCAATGACGTCTACTATATCAACCAGTTCACCGAGTTCAAATAATACAACAGAATCATATCCAATTACAACGATGACATCATCACTGTTGTCTAAAACATTATCAACAACATCGTCTACAGCATTAACGAATACATCAAAATCATCTACAATACTAATGTCACCAACAACATTTTTTACAACATTCAAAAGTACACCAAAATCATCCGCAACGTCAAAAATGTCGTCCACAGTATTGACGAGTACATCAGAATCATCAACAATATCAGCAAAATCCCCCACCTTATTAACGAGGCCCTCAAAATCATCTTCTACACTAATTTCACCAATTGGGTCGTCTACAATATTAACAAGTATGCCAAAATCATCTACAGCATCAACAATGATGTCTACAATATCGCCAAGTATGCCAAAATCATCTACAGCATCAACAATGATGTCTACAATATCGCCAAGTATGCCAAAAGCATCTACAACATCAACAATGATGTCTACAATATCGCCAAGTATGCCAAAATCATCTACAACATCAACAATGTTGTCTACAATATCGCCAAGTATGCCAAAAGCATCTACAACATCAACAATGATGTCTACAATATCAACAAGTATGCCAACATCATCTACAACATCAACAATGTTGTCTACAATATCCACAAGTACTCTAGAACCATCAAAAATGTTGTTTACAATATTAACAATTAGACCAGAACCATCTGCATCAACACTGACTTTAACAGCCTCAGACACTACACCCAAACCATACACAACACATCCTACGTCCACAGTACCATCTACACAATTAGCCACTTCGTCGAAGACACACTTATCATCAATGCCAACGTCAACCCGGGAAGCTGTTACTGTGGATATTACAAACTCGGCAAATAAAACCACAACATCTAAGCATGTAAATGTGACGGGTGAGTTCATTTTATCGCACTTATACCGATAGTTCTTTCTGTGTTAAAATGGTTGTTAGTTGATACATTTAATCTTAAGTATATTATGCAATAAATGTAAAGGGTAATCTGTTTTAATTAATGATAAATATTAATATAATCAAAAACACACTTTATATAAACATTTAATTTGATCTACAAAACATTTCGATATTCTATGAATAAAGTACGATTTCTATGGAGGACCCTCACAGGCTTTTATTTTAGCAGCTACATCATTAATAAATATTAAAAATATTTTTACTTGTTCTTTGTCTTTTTAGTCGCGGAATAGCGGCTCATAGAATGGCTCTGAGTTTTTTTTTCTTCCAAATACGAACTTTATCTTATAGCGCCATCTCTGGACCGATTTGAGAACTATTTACAACCGCGACTATTGAAAACTTATTCAAAACATTAAATAAACACTGGCTAATTTTTGATGACATGCTACTTTCATACATAGTTCTTGTATCATTTTAACCATTCAAAAATGTTTTTTCTCCCTTCTTCTCTGTTTTCAATCACTTAACATTTTTTCATTGTTTCTCAATTACTGTACTTTTAACGGTTCTTTCTGCATATTTTTAGTTACTGAAAACATTTATAACTGTATGGACTTCTATTTAGGGCATTACTTATAATTATTTGAAACATTTCTTATTGAGTGGATTCCTGCTATTTTTATATGGTTTGAAGATTTTTCATTTCCTGATTTCTTTCAACTTCTTACGTTATTTGTAATTTTGAAACCATTTCTCATTGAATAATATTCTATGTTTGGAAACTACTTTAAACAATTCGAGACAACTTATCAATACGTTTTTGTCATCAAAAGTAGTATACTTTAGGACTTCGCTTAAGCCTAACATTATTTTGAGAAGCAGGTTTTAAATTACTTGACCAAACAGATAATTTGAAAACTCCGTCTTGCTTTAGTGGTTAATTTTCGGGTAAATTTCTGTTTTCAGTGCCTGTTATTCTGAAATGAGAAGTCTGATATATGATTATTATTACTTTACCGTTATCAATAACGCGAATATGTTCAGAACATAATACACCTCATGTTATATCTTACTTGTCTGTAAGCGATCTCTAACACATGGTGTAAACTGAAACTAAGTAGAAATATAAACAAAATATTGGACATGTGCAGATACCCCAATAGGAAAAACTACTACTTCCACAACCACCACTACTACCAAGAAACCACGTACTTGCCCAGAAACAGAAAGGCGGGATCTCAAGTGGAGGGAAACATCTCCTGGGAAGTGCAGACATATAGCATGCCCAGAAGGAACAACAGGTGACGAAATTGATTCCAAAAGTATATTATATACAGATTTTTTATAGAATTTCAGATATGTAAGACTCTTTAAAAGGATCTGACTAAACGTCTTCGTGATGTTATACAATAACATAGCAGAAATTTAAAAAAAAATCTTTTTTTTTTTATTTGAGATGGATTGTTTGTTTGTCTTTCGGCTCAAAGCTGATCAATGGGCTAATAGCGCTAATCTTACATCAAGAATTTGAAATTGAATTTTTAACATTAAATGCTATCAAACTTAGCGCTGAGCCATCGGATGACATTTTAGGTAAAAAAACAACAATATGCAATACAAAGATTTTTCTTCAATAAACAATCTACTTGGTGATATAGCGGTAGACGACGCTTCAACTTTGGCTCAGTTATAAGTCAGAGGGCTTATAACGATAAAAATCGGGTTTCTATTATTGCGGTGAGAAAAGCACAGATAGCCTATTGTGTAGCTTTGTGCTCAATCTATTTATATCAGAAATTTTATTCTGTTTCCCACTAAATCAAATGTTCTGTTCAGCGTCACGCTCAGGTTTTCTATGCTCTGTTCAGCGTCACGCGTGGTCCGACATGGCCAGGTGGTTACGGCGATCGACTCGCAATCTGAGGGTCACCGGTTCGAATCCCCGCCCCACCAAACATGCTCGCCCTTTCAGCCGTGGGGGCGTTATAATGTTACGGTCAATCCACACTATTCGTTGGTAAAAGAGTAGCCCAAGAGTTAGCGGTGGGTGGTGAAGAGTAGCTGCCTTCCCTCTAGTCTTACACTGCTAAATTAGGGACGGCTAGCGCAGATATCCCTCGTGTAGCTTTGCACGAAATTCAACAACAAACAAACAAACATCAGTGTCACACTCAGGGTTTTCCAGATGCTACTAGATTGTCTCCAGTACACAGATAATAAAAGCTGAAAAGTTACAGATGATAAAAACCAGTGTAAGTAAAAGAACTCTAATACAAATGACTGAGTTTTCTAAATAATGGAATTACAAAATAACATATTTCTAATCTCGAGAAGGTCTTTAGGTCCATATACATATAAATTTTGTATTTAAACTTTCGAATTTCTTGATTAGTCTTTACGAATTATTATGCAAATATTTTTTTACATCTCTGTACAGACAATACTCTATATTTTAATTATGTTCTTCCAACAACGTAAAATACCTCAAGTAGTTATTTACCTTCATACAGTCCTTTTCTGCATGTATTCGTCAGTTACCTTTCCAAGAAAACTGGGAAACAAGTAGTAATAATATTTTGCTAACGATCAGTTACATAAACAGTTACGATCAGTTACATAAACAGTTACGATCAGTTACCTAAACAATCAAGAAATTCTTATTTTCTCTTAGTTCAAAATGTTTAATTTTACTCTTACCATACAAAACGATGACGCAGAAACAAATTGTGCTGCCTAGTGGATAGTGTTTCGGGTTGGAGATCTAAAGGTCTACACTGAGTGGTCACAAGTAAATAGACACCTAATTTTTCGTATTTAACTGATTTGTGCTAACTAATTTGT
>NW_013666020.1:201590-202991 GCF_000517525.1 Limulus polyphemus | reverse complement strand
ACAAATTAGTTAGCACAAATCAGTTAAATACGAAAAATTAGGTGTCTATTTACTTGTGACCACACTGTGTAGAGTCCGAAACGAGATGCCGTTTAACATACTCCGTACGTTCAGCTGTGGGCGCGTTATAAAAAAAGTGGCAGTTATCGGATCAAAGATCAGGAAAAAAATCTAATTTGTAATTAAAAGTACAACCTGCTCAACGTGGTGAAGTTTTGGAAGTAAAGCTAAACACCACAAGAAATCAATCTGAACATTAGTGTTATTATCGATGACGAGAAAAAAGTACTAATTACATAACTTGTAGAAATAATGTTCCTACGTTAAAAAAACTGAAAGAAAACGGGTTTACATTATAACAGTTAAACCTGAATCATTTATACTAAGCTAGAATTTTACTGAGAGATTCGTAATGAGTCCAGAGACTTTTTGTTTGTTCCTAATTTTGACCTAAGGGAAGGTAGCTAGTCAACAGCACCGAACGTCAACTTTTAGGTTACTCTTCCTAACAGACTAGCAGGATTTAACTGTAAATCTTTTAGTACACTCACTGCCCGAAAGTGCAGAAAGCATTTTTTTTCTTCTTTTTTTTTCTTTTGCGGAAATGGTCCACGAACAATAAATCCGCAGATTAATAGTCCGGGAAGGCTAACCATTAGCTAGACCAGAATACTGGTTCATGGATAATTCAACGCCTTGAATTTAAATTTGTAGCAGCAGTATCTAGTCGAATTGTTGAATGGAGTGTTAGAGTGTTAATCATATTTAGTTGAACTTGAAACGTCTCCTAAAAGATGTTAATACTGAAATGAGTTTTACACCATTTTTTAGGTTAGTCTTATTAGGGTTTTTGCGTATTACAGGTAACGCTACTTGGTGCTGTGATTCAAAAACAGGCGAATGGGTGAGAGATGGTCCTGATTTGAGCGATTGTAAATCGACTGCACTAAAAGACATTCTAGACAAGGTAAGCCGTTTTACTGGAGCATTGCCACACCCAATAAAATACACATTATAGATGAGTTAACCCAAACAACCTGGGAAACGTAAGACGTCAAATATATAACCAAAAAACATTGGATGCTGTACATTTATGGAATCGTCAAAGCAAGTCAAATATGTAACTTAAGAAAGCTGTAGAACATAGAAGTTGTTACAATATATCAAATGTATAAATTACAGACAACGAAAGCTGTACAACTTGAAAATTGTTACAGTATGTCAAACATGTAGAATAAAGTAAAGAAAACAGTATACAACTTGGAAATTAAAGCAATATATCAAATACATAAATTAACGACAAGGGCAGCTATACAGCTTGAAAATTATTGCTGTATGTCAAGTATACAAATTAAAGAAAGCTGCAGATCTACAGTTCGAAATTTGTTACATTATATTAAA
>NW_013666020.1:191316-200644 GCF_000517525.1 Limulus polyphemus | reverse complement strand
TTTCATGATAAATTTATGCACATTGCTCTAGGCTAGGTGATCCCACACTACGTCTTTACGCTTATTATACCAACACTCACTACACTTATAAGGGATTCAAGGTACCACCCTAATGCCCCCCTTGCACCACCGTCACTAATGGGCAGACAGTAATCTATGTGGATAAATGCATTTTGGCTTTTATGACTCCACCTATTTAAAAAAATAAAATAATAATAAAGCGTGACGTGACACACACTGGACACTGGGTTTTATACAGGTTAAATAGACAAATGAAACTGTACACCTAGAAAATTATTATAATATGTTAAATTTATAGATTACAGAAAACTGTAAAACTTGGAAATTATTATAATGTGCTAAATACATAAATTAAAGAAACTTGTAAAACTCGAAAATTACTCCAATGTTTTAAATATATAAATTAAGGAACCAGAAAGCTGTGAAACTTGTTAATGGTTACAATATTTTAAATACATAATTGAAACAAAGAAAACAATATATATCTTGAAAATTGTTACAATATGTAAAATATATAAATGAAAGAAAGCTGTACAACTTGGAATTCCTTATAATATGTCAAGTATGTAAATTAGAACCAAGATAAGATGTTTGTGCATTTTGGTAATTGCTACAACATGTTAATTATACACGTTAAAAGAAATTAATCTGTACATCTTAGGAATTATCACAGCTCATAACTTAATTTGCCAAGAATGATGTATCTTTATAACATATCAACCCTTTTGTTGTGTTATTAGTAGTGAGCAAGTCTGCTGCGGATAGTTTCTTTCCCGATTCAGTAGAACATTTTCCATTTCTCCAAAAGCACTCTGAATGAAAATACGATTATAAAATAATTTCAAGTTTATAAATGATATCTTAAAATGTTTCCATGAAATCTATGATAATTCAAGTGTGGTTAAACAATGAACTTAAGAAGACGTGGCTGATGAAAATCACCGTCTTTCTGATGCTTAATAATTGAACAGGAAACAAGTGTGGTTAAACAATGAACTTAAGAAGACGTGGCTGATGAAAGTCACCGTCTGTCTGATGCTCAATAATTAAACAGGAAACAAGTGTGGTTAAACAATGAACTTAAGAAGACGTGGCTGATGAAAGTCACCGTCTTTCTGATGCTCAATAATTGAACAGGAAACAAGTGTGGTTAAACAATGAACTTAAGAAGACGTGGCTGATGAAATTCACCGTCTTTCTGATGCACAATAATTGAACAGGAAAATAGAAAAAAAAAGATGTACGTATATAAAACTAAAGAGTCATTCTTCTCAAATTTTGAAATGAAAAATATTGAAATAAACCCACAGTGGCACATCGGTATGTCTGCGGACTTACAACGCTAGAATCCAGGTTTCGATACCCGTGATGGGCAGAGCACAGGTAGCCCTTTGTGTAGCTTTGTGCTTAACTACAAACAAACAAAATTGAAAGAAAGTGGAGAAACTACAGTTAGAACAAGTCTTGGAATTGTTGCAACTAAAATTATGAAAACATCTATGCTATCTCGGAAATTAATGAAACAACAGCTTCTCATGACAAAGACAGTTTAGAACTGAAAAAGAAGACAAAAAACACAAGACCTGGGTTATCCAACTAATGATCAAAAACTGACTCAAAGGTGTGACAGTTGTTTGTTGGTCGAAATGGGTCCAGTTGCGGACGTTCGATTTTCATAAGGACAGCAAAGAAAGAAATTCAGAATAAATTATCACACACGTCGACTTGACAATAGAAATAACAAGAATATGAATTCAATATTTGGTTAAATGCGATTCAGTGTTTTGATTTTGGCTGCAAGGTTTCCATCACAGCTAACTATTCACTATACAAATTTGTCAGCACTCTTAAGTTGAAGTGAGAAGCCAATATATCACCAGAATGCATTTCGTCATTGAAAAGATTTATAAACTGAACAACATAATAAACTCAACATTTGATACGAAAATTCCGCACCTGATTAAATAATAGACATAGCATTAGCAAGCTGCGCCTAGATGACATAATGTCTTCATAACAGTTCATGATACTCAAAACATTGTTTTTCGTGGAGGTCATGATCAGATATTCATATTTGGAAGTGGAAATTTCTTGAATATTCGGCCGTATTTATCCTGGCAAAGTCCCACTTGGGACAGTGGTAAGTTTACGGACTTACAACGCTAGATCCGGTGTTCGATTCCCATGGTGGACATAGCAGATAACCCAATGTGGCTTTGCCTAAAACAAATATACAATCCTGGTAAAAAAAAAAATACCCTTAGCAGAATTACCATGCAAGAAATACATAAGAACTATCTGAGACAGGATATCCAGATTGAGCTGGTTTAACTGTTGTCCAACGAGATTCAAGTTCATGAGCTGACTCCTGCTAGAAATACGAAGTGTCATAAGATCGTACTCGACTATAATATAGATATAGAGCCTCTCAGGACAAACGACAATGATCTTCGGTTTGTTGCAATTATTGAGACAACTGCAATTGAAGATGATGAGGTCAGTACTGTAGAGCACTTCTTGAGATCTTTTGAAGCCTACGATGCAACCTACTGTTGCACCGAGAAAGAGACAAAGCGTACAATTCTAGTTTGCTACTTCATCTCATCATTGTTTCCAAGCGAAAGGTACTGACCGTTTCGCTATAACAAAGTAAAATCGATGATGTTTAGGGACTCCGACTCAATCTGGGACAATTCTACAACGCTCCGATCTCCATTGTAGAAGCCAAAACCATCACAGGAGCTAGAAGAACAAAATCGTGACTGAAGGAAAAGCGATCGTTGCTAAGATACCAAGTTTAAAATATGTGATTAGTCTGAACATATGAGATCAACGTAGCCACAAAGCAGTAGCAATATAGTTGTGATGACGTGTCTCAAGCTACCCCGCAACAACAATACATATACATTCCTTAAGTAGTACATGAACAATGAAGGTTCTGAAAAAATATTGGTGGGCGCAAGGGATTTTGTAGAAGGAATGGAAATTGCTGGAAGGTTTCCTCAAAAATAGCAGATTTTCTTGCGAAATGAAAAGAGAGAGAAGAAGGCGGACTTTCTTTCGAAAAAAAAAAAAGAGAGAAGAAGGCAGATTTCATACAGAAATTGTGATAATCTTATCTTTGGTCAATAGCAAAACTTCCAGGCCAAGTTCTTTTACAAATTCACTCAGTAAGTGAGCAGTAAGTTTATGGACTTACAAAACTAAAACCGAGCAGAGGTAGACTACTGTGTACCTATGTGCTAAAACAAACAACTAATTAATCTTTAACAAATATGAATTTGATTTGTATTCCTCCTACACTTTTCGAAAACACTTGAAAACAAAATTTGAGGGAGAAGAAGTCTCATTGAAAAGTTACCTACGGAGACAGAATAATAGTATTGACCTGGATTTCAAAGTAAACAGTACACAGCTATATATATATATATATACACGACTTCCTAATAAGCCACCAATTCTATTCACAGTATTCCATGATAAATCATTAATTTGAATTGCAATAATTCCCTCATAAACAATCACTATAGTTCAAAGGCTTTCCTAATAATCACCAGTTTCATTCATAGTTTGTTTGTTTGTTGTTAAGCACAGAGCTATACAAACCACAGGTATTGAAACCAGGTTTTTAATATTATAAGCCTCCAGAGTTACCGCAGAGCCACTGGGAGCTTGATTTATAGCATTTCCTAATAAATCATCAATTTGATTCATAGTACTTCCTAATAAGCCATCACTGTGATTCAAAAGTATATTCTAATAAATAACAATAAGGTTCATAGTACTTCCTAATAAATCATCATTATGATTCAAATTACTTCCTTATATATAACAATAAGGTTCATTGTACTCCATAACAAACCATCACTGTGATTCAAAAGTATATTCTAATAAATAACAATAAGGTTTATAGTACTCCCTAATAAATCATCATTATGATTCAAATTACTTCCTTATATATAACAATAAGGTTCATTGTACTCCATAACAAACCATCACTGTGATTCAAAAGTATATTCTAATAAATAACAATAAGGTTTATAGTACTCCCTAATAAATCATCATTATGATTCAAGTTACTTCCTTATATATATAACAATAAGGTTCTCAGTGCTCCTTAATACACCATCCACGTGATTCAAGTTACTTTTTATAAATAGCAATAAAACTATATAAGGCTATGTGGTTACATCTTCAAGTTACTTCCTTATATATAACAATAGGGTTCTCAGTGCTCCTTAATACACCATCACCGTCATTCAAGTTACTTCCTTATGAATAACAATAAGGTTCATAGTACTCCATAACAAACTATCACTGTGATTCACGTTACTTCCTTATATATAACAATAAGGTTCTCAGTGCTCCTTAATACACCATCAACGTGATTCAAGTTACTTTTTATAAATAACAATATGGTTTGTAGTACTCCATAATACACCATCACCGTCATTCAAGTTACTTCCTTATGAATAACAATAAGGTTCATAGTACTCCATAACAAACTATCACTGTGATTCACGTTACTTGCTTATAAATAACAATAAGGTTTATAGTACTCCATAATATACCGTCACCGTGATTCAAGTTACTTTCTTATAAATAACAATAAGGTTTATAGTACTCCATAATACACCGTCACCGTGATTCAAGTTACTTTCTTATAAATAACAATAAGATTTATAGTACTCCATAATACAACATCACTGTGATTCAAGTTACTTCGTTATAAGTCACAAAGGTTCATAGTATTCTGTAATAATACCATCATGAGTTAAAGTAATATCATAATATGCTATCAATTGGATTCATAGTATTTTCTGATGAACCTTCACTATGATTCAAAGCATTTTTTATGATTCATGTTTTCCATAAAAATCACTAGTATGATTAATAATGTTCCTTGATATATCACCAAGCTGTATTTTTGTCGTGACAACAGTAACATGCATTGAAAAATACCAATGTGGTTACATCTTAAACGGACATTATATGTTTATTTATTACTTTGTACTTTTATGCACGATGTCTGTTAAGCAGAATTACTGTTTAATAGCTTAATGGCTAAATATGTTGTTGATTACATCCAACAGATGAATCAATTAATTATAATTATTTCAAGTTTCAGTTTTCTTGTATTTTGACTGTTTATGCACCTTCAGTTATATAGGGTTAGTTTTATTAATTAATAAGACAGTTTCAGTTTTGATCAGAGGTTATTGATAATCAATATTATATATTTCAAGTTTGAAAAAAATGGAATTCAGGACACCCTGGATGAATTACGAGATTTTGTTAAAAACGAAACAAAAGGTCAAGAAGGGGACATACTTACTGTTACAGACTTCTTGAATAAAGTGACCAACTTTTTCGAGAAAGAGTCGGCTAATTTGACCCAAGAGGAAAAGAAGGAAAAAGCCATAAACATCACTAACGTTGTAGTTGATACGTGTAGCGAAATTATTGATAAAGAAATGTCCTGGCAGGAAGTACCACAAGTAGGTATACTGACTATAGTCATTATAGGTTTAAAGAACGTGAAGTACATATTTAAAACATTATAAAAATACTAATCCCACTTTCTAGAGTTGGGCGAATTAAAGTATACTGTCTGTTTGACTCTTGGAAACTGTATTATTGTAAGGAATAAAGTAATATAAAGAACAAACATTTATTTATACTAACATTTTTCTGAACTTTTAAATGAAAATTAAAATATTCCGTAAAATTGGCTTTTTGTCCTGGTTAGCTTATAAATATAACAATATTCTACTGATTGTACGGTACGGAGAAAACTTTGTTATACATCAGTTGGCGTTTGGTTTCATATTCTTAATTTTTGTTATTAACAAGTAATCTTTGAGCAAACGACAGAAAATATGAATATTTTGGTAGGTAGTGGGGTATCCAATCAGATACGGAAATCCGGAGCTTTACTATGCTGTTTTCTTTGATCCAAGTAGTCGTTATGGTGTTTCTATCCTACCAAAGTGGACCACTCACACGCTATTGTCATGCTATTTCGCATTTACGTTAGTACTTCTTCTCTCTTCTCATCCTTCTAGCATTCTTGTATTTCACTCAGAAACAGTCTTCGTATTCTCCGTTCCTTACCTACTGTTGAATCGTTCTCCTCCTTCTGCTCTCATCCCCATTTGCGGGAAGGTCGTTGGATATACCAGAAGTTTACCGCTGTTATACACAGACGTACTTATCTTTGGGCACTTGATAGCTCCTCCTCCGCCGAAACTTCTTTGATCTCTCTTACGGCTAACTTTTCGAGCAACTGAAGTGTGTGGATGCGATCACGATGGATTCCCGGCCCCATATAAAAATTCTTTTAAACTATCAGTCATAAAGAGAGAGAAAGAAAGCTGGTCTCTATCAACCAATGTGTTTTATATTCACAACCATATAACTTTTACACTACAGCATCCATGTATTTATTGTGTTCTGATATACACAGAAACAAATGTTACATTATTTATAAGTTCAGCCAAACCAGTCACTACCTAAGTTATCCTTCTTAACAGTTATGTTTGTCCTGTTTAATGTTGAGGCCGATAAGAACCCTCCGTTGTCTACAGCTTGGAACAGGTTGGAGACGATTTCTGACCGACGTATCTGTCGGAAAAGTAAGACATATTCAAATGTTGAAGGTACAGCTCCAGAATGTTAATGAAACAACAACATAGATTTATTTTACAGTATCACTTCAATATTATAGTAAATGTAGCCTTTGTCGTTTTATTTACGTCTCTTCATTGTTACGTTTTATAGTAACAAGTAATCTCTGACTCAAAGGCAGCAGAAATGGTAAGGCACTTTGTAAAAACCGAATCCAGTATTTAGTCTTTTTTTTCTGAAAATCTACACGAATATTCATTATTGTATTAGGAACCCAAAGGTGTCCGACGATCTATAATTGGATAACATCTAAAGAAGTTATGACTGATTTTTGTCCTTAGAATTGAGTGAATTTTTTACCCTAATTCAGACAGTTGATATGGCAATGATGTATTAAATGATCTATGGAACACTAACTTTTTTCACACTTTTTGTGGTGAAACTTGTAAGGCACTGCTGAGACAACGAGTCAGAATCTCTGAGTGTTTATTCTTGACGAGATGGAAACGAGGTTGGATTCAAACTAAGCTGAAAATGTAAAGTAGCAAAATGTCCGAAATATTAGCGGGCCTAAATTACTGCCTCAACTGAAACTTAACAGAATTTAAAGTCTATAGTAAGGACACTTTGAAGCAAATTACCTTTATTTTTCTCAAGTGTTCAAAAATTCAGTTTTTTACATAGGTCACATATATATTTGAATATCCCATTCTTCAGTTTTCGTTACATGTATATTCTAGCATTTTAAAAAAATCTCAAAAATGATTGCCGTGATATTATCCACTTTTCAATATTTTATACGAAGTTCATGCAAGTACACGTTATTGTATTTCCAGTAGGTTTTTTTTGCACCAATATATCAAAATAACTTGAGTGACTTACACGCTAGTAACGAGAACAGGCATTAAGAATTTTCTAATACACCATTACATTAATGTGATAAAAGTTACAACTCTATTTTTATAGAAGGATATAAAACAGCTTACTCAGACTGAAGACTCAAAACAAACGATCCTTTCCAGTTGTTTTTATTAGTTGAATCATCCCTTAGTTGATTGTATGATTTATACATTTTTGAGCAACTGACTGAGAAGTGTATGTTTTGTTCTCCACGTGATTGAGTCAAAAGTTGCGTTTTATTAACAGGAATATCTAACAATAGTTTAGAAACCCACCCTGCTATTAGCTGTAAACTACAATACTGAGCAATACCAACTTTCATTAGCTCAAACTCTGAAATATAGTACTGAACAATACCGGCTCTCATTAGCCCAAGATGTGAACTACAGTACTGAGCAATACCAACTTTCATTAGCCCAAACTCTGAAATATAGTACTGAACAATACCGGCTCTCATTAACCCAAGCTGTGAACTATAGTACTGAGCATATACCAACTCTCATTAGCCCAAGATGTGAACTACAGTACTTAGCAATACCAACTCTCATTAGCTCAAGCTATGCACTATAGAATTGAGCAACACCAGCTCTCATTAGCCCAAGATGTGAACTACAGTACTTAGCAATACCAACTTTCATTAGCCCAAACTCTGAAATATAGTACTGAACAATACCGGCTCTCATTAGCCCAAGATGTGAACTACAGTACTTAGCAATACCAACTCTCATTAGCTCAAGCTATGCACTATAGAATTGAGCAACACCAGCTCTCATTAGCCCAAGATGTGAACTAAAGTACAGAGCAACACCAGCTCTCATTAGCCCAAGATGTGATATATACTACTGAGGAACACCTACTCTCATTAGTCTAAGATGTGATATATACTACTGAGGAACACCAACTCTCATTAGTTGGTGATACACAGATTCTTACCCAATCGATCTAGTTTGAAACTATGGTTCTCAGATGCTCGTTATATCAGCTTGCTGTCGAATGTTTGTTTATATATATTTAAATTAAAACTTACATCACGGAGAAGTGAAGATAACATGCCAGTTTTAGCTGGATTGATGAATATTCTCATGTTACTTTTTAGAACGATATGATATAAAGATGTCCAAATAACTAATAACAAAGTGTTTCGTTGGATTGAATTTCTGGTAAAGAACCGTGATTATATCTTTATTTTAAATCGTCTTGTTCTCGTCTTCTAAGAAGCATCTTAAAATTATTCTTGTATTTTTGTGATCCAGTGTTAGAAGTCGCCAAGATTCTACGAGAAGACTATGTTAACAAAACACTCCGATTACCTCTGAATGATCTAATGTCCGCAACTTTCTCCCATTCCGCTTCTGTTGTTCTTCCTCAAGGGTTTGTAAATACACTTGAGGAGGGAGAAGAAATTCCTCTGGTGTATACACAGTACAGCGGAGTTGACAAGGTGTTTGGAGAAACTTGTTCTGAAAGGTATCGAATAACATTTTTGATTGTTATGATAAACAATATTTTTATTTAAACAAAACACCTATAGAAGTGAAACAAGACAGGTTAAATCATTTTGAACTTTGTTTATTCTGTGACTTGTAAGTTTTTGTTTGGTTGCTGGGTGACTTTGAATTCAGTTAGAATAATTCACTAATACTGAGATGTAGCCATAAATGTAAGTGACACACATTAAACATTATACATAGTTTTATGAGTGTTTCGTATTAGAATTTCGAATAGCAGAAGCAGAGTTAACTGATAATTTAAATTTAGTAGTTAAATTGTACTTTGGATT
>NW_013666020.1:182810-190437 GCF_000517525.1 Limulus polyphemus | reverse complement strand
CTCTTTTGGTTGCGTCGCGTTGGTTGTATTTATAGGCGTAGAAAGGTTTCTAGAAAATTCAGATTACATAACAATGCTGAGTTACACTTAAACGTTCACGTATATACATATATTGTTGATTCTTACTCTCGAGAATCTTATACAACTTTGGAGAATAGGCGGGAGTTTTGCAACACATATTTAACACTACAAGCTACGCATGTTTTTAAATATAAACTTAATCTAAACAACGCTGATATTAAAATAAATATATAATATCAAATTCGTTACAATGAGTAATGTCATAAATTTTTGTTCTATTCTATTCATTGGGTGAGAAGGCTTAAGATATAAAATACAATTTTTCAAAGGAACAGAACAAGTGAATGTGTGCTGTATACAATTCCGTTCTTCAAAACTAACATATGTAAGAGTTTCAATAGTAACCACGGCTTTTCAAGATACAGTACAGTTTAACGTAAAATAACAAGTTAAAGTTCAATACGCGAAACGGCAGTATTTTGTTATCTCTGCTCCTAGTATTGATTCTAATTGCACAATCTTTGTTCTGGTTGATTTTGAAAGTATTACCTTGTGAGAAAGTTAAGCAATAGCTCAGAGATAACAAAGGGTGAGCCAGATTTTAGAAATTATATTGTCTGACACAACCTAATCTCAAGCCCAGACTATTTGCATTACGTAAATCTCTTAAAATTAGATGTTTTTGTTTTTTTTATGGGAACACTATAGTGCTTCTACTGAGCCTGGATTTTGAGATCCGTTTAATCTGATTAGTCCTCTTCTTGTGTTGAAGACCTCGTTTTCTGTGGACTACAATAGAAAAAGTTTTCTTGAAATGCTATGAATGTAGTCCTTTTTGCTGAAGTCGCATTTTTAACTAATTAAACACGAATCGTTCAATGTTGTTGATGCTCTTTTTGAAATGTTCAATCACGTCTTTAGCATAAATAGTCCCAATTTACGTTATCGTTTATGAATAAAGTTATAATTTCTTTTTAATAGCTCTTGCAAACTTCCCAGGAACATTAGCAGCAAAACAAGGCTTAACACTCCAGTCGTAGGGACTAACCTGAATAACGACGGACGTAACCTAACATTCTCGGACGGCGTTAACATCACGTTGCAACATTTAAACAGCCCTTCAAAGAAGCCTTCATGTGTATTTTGGTCGTTAAACAGAGAGTAAGCATTCTTATATCTATCTCGATATTCTGAATTGTGGACCTGTGTGAATTATCAAGTTATTTCATCTGATCACATTTAATAATAACTTTTTAATACGATAAAATGCTGATAATTACCGTGTATAGTGCACATTCAAATGCTTTAACTTTAAATTTTACGATTACGTTTCTTATCAGGGTAGCTATCAAAATTCTAAAAAATAGGTGTTTTAGGGCATGGTGTTACCTTATCTTCATCAAGAGTCACAAGGGCAACAAAATATTTGTGAAATATTTCTGCTTTACGTTTGTCTGTTTTGTTTACACTCCTTACAAGCATGAAATGCCAATGATGGTAGGATATTGTGAGAGTGATGTTTCCTGTAACTAGTGATAACGCTTACTTTCTGATGTTAAAATTTAATTATCATGTTGTTTCTTGATGAACAATTTTCGATGACGTTTTGAGCTGCAGGGAAAGTAAAGTGAGAAAATCTGAGATATGTAACAAATACTGAGAGGAAACACAGTAATGTACTTGATTTATAACAAAGAAAACGTATTGCAATCGGTAGTTAGTACGCTATAAAACACATAAACCAAAATTAGGAATGATATCACTCACTTTGCTAGCTTTTCGTCCCTCGTTGAGACAGCAGTAAGTGTAAGAACTTACAATATTAGAATCCTGGGTTCGATTCCTAGCAGTGGAAACAGTAGATAGCTCAATATGATTTTCCTATAAAATAAACAAACAATTATTAGCTTTTGAGTAGCAAACAGCAACATAGCTGCTTTCTATCAAACCTGCTGCTTGGAGAGCCGCGGTTAGCCTGATTACACCTGTCAGGCTGAGGGGGCCGTTTTAGCGATATAGGGTAATTGATCTAAAGTTTTCGTAGTTTTGTTTAGTTAATCAATCGTTCTTTCCTTGATTTTTAAAGGTAATTATGGTAAAGCTAAACTATTCCCCTTCTATTATGGGGTGAAAAATATATGACGTTTTATCTGAAAAGTATTATTAGGTTTGAGAAGCTCAGAACGGTAGAGAGCCTAAGAAGTATTAAAGTAAAACTAGAGGTTTAGCTTTGGAAGAAGGATTGGATGTTGGTTGTAGTGATTTTTCCTGACGAGAAATCAGAGGATTCAAAAACCCTCTTCGTAATTTGGGGCCGTGGGTTTGATTATAAAAATGACAAGTGACCCATGATTTGGCAGTGGCTGCTGTTAACTAGCTGCCTTCCCTTTACCATGTCAATTCAAAATTAGGGACGGCTATACGCATATAGCCCTTGTGTAGTTTTGCGCAAAATTTTGAAATAAAATTTTTGGAAGATAACCCATCGAGTATTTTAGTTTCTGTTCAAAAAGTACAGTTCTGCTATCTAAAAACATATTATTTATTTATAATAAAGAAGGTATAAAGGTAAAGAAAACAGATAACTAAGTTTATCTTAAACGTTTAAACAAAATATATTTAAGTTTTGGGGTTGTAAAAATTATCAGGACACAACATAGTGTCTTAGGGTTAAGTAGAATATTAAAACAATTAACTTGATCGTAGTTGAAGATAAAGAAATGTTGTATTTAGTCTATAAAATTATGTTATATTATTAAAAGCGCAATACTCCTGCCAAATCCACTGGTTTAACGCAAAGCCACGTTGAGCTAACTGCTGTGGCCACTGCAGGGAACCGAATTGTGAATTTTAGCGTTTTAATCCCATAAAGTTATCACTGACTCACCGGTGGGCTTCTTTAAGTCTGTTTCAGGGTGAAAGCAAGGAGGGACATAATCTAAGGATACACATACATACATATATATATATATACCCTCACCACAATCTAACGAGGAAAACATTAGCAGCCGTTTTTACACACTAATTTTGGAAAAACTAAATATACAGGTTGTAAAATACTAAAAACAAACTGGTATTAAATTTTATTATACTCTTGTCTAACAAAATATTATGTTCTATGACGAGGAACCCACATTGAGACTAATAATGCTTGAAGACGGCTTGAATGGATAATGAAGAAAAAGTTTAATACAAGTTTAACATAATAGCAAATGTACAACGTTTCGACAAGGTTTTGTCATCATCAGGTGCCTGGAAGATCAACATTCAAAATGTAAGAGTTGATCTCCAACCCAAAGCTGAGCCACTTTCTGGAAGACCAAAAATCGAAATGTAAGGGTTGATCTTAAACCCAAAACTGAGCCACTTTCTGGATGACCCAAAATCGAAATGTAAGGGTTGATCTCAAACCCAAAACTGAGCCACTTTCTGGAAGACCAAAAAATCGAAATGTAAGGGTTGATCTATCACCTAAAACTGAGCCACTTTCTGGAAGACCAAAAAATCGAAATGTAAGGGTTGATCTATCACCTAAAACTGAGCCACTTTCTGGATGACCAAAAATCGAAATGTAAGGGTTGATCTCAAACCCAAAACTGAGCCACTTTCTGGAAGACCAAAAAATCGAAATGTAAGGGTTGATCTATCACCTAAAACTGAGCCACTTTCTGGAAAACCAAAAATCGAAATGTAAGGGTTGGTCTCTAACCCAAAACTGAACCACTTTCTGGAAGAACAAAAATCGAAATGTAAGGGTTGATCTCAAACCCAAAACTGAGCAACTTTCTGGAAGACCAAAAAATCGAAATGTAAAGATTGATCTATAACCTAAAACTGAGCCACTTTCTGGAAGACCAAAAATCGAAATGTGAGGGTTGATCTATCACCCAAAACTGTGCCACTTTCTGGAAGACCAAAAAATCGAAATGTAAAGATTGATCTATAACCCCAAACTGAGCCACGTTTTGGAATACCAAAACTGAAAATGTAAGGGTTGATCTCTAACCCAAAACTGAGCCACTTTCTGGATGACCAAAAATCGAAATGTAAGGGCTGCTCTCTAACCCCAAACTGAGCCACTTTCTGGAATACCAAAACTTAAAATGTAAGGGTTGATCTCTAACCCAAAACTGAGCCACTTTCTGAATGACCAAAAATCGAAATGTAAGGGTTGATCTCTAACCCCAAACTGAAAATGTAAATATTACTTAAAAAGCAGTTAATACAGAAGTTCAATGACGAAGAACCCACCTTGAAATTAATAATGCTTGTCATCATTAAACAAAACCTTGTCGAAACGTTGTACATTTGCTGTTATGTTAAGCTTATATTAAACTTTTTCTTCATTACCCATTCAAGCCGTTTCAAAGCATTATTAAATAATTATCATAGAAATTGTTATTTCATAAGCTTTCATTGTGCTTATAAATTGTTTTAAGTGGATACTTAGTACAATATATCAGATATTATACCTTTATTGCCAATTTGTGTTCTTTATTGCAGGGGCTATTGGGATGTGTCTGGTTGTGACGTAGTGCTCCATAATGAAACTCACACCACTTGTCGGTGCAATCACCTAACAAATTTTGCTGTTATTATGGATGTGCACGACATATTCGGAAATATAAAACTGCCCAAAGCACTGCAGATTATTTCAATTATAGGCTGTAGCTGTTCCATATTGAGCCTAGTTGTCTGCCTTATAGTGTTTAGCGTATTCAGGTGTGTTTATTTTGTAAACTAGAATTAGCAAAGTTGTTTTAACTTATTTTGAAGAAGTGTAATTACCACATGTTTACAAACTAAGTTTAGATTCTTGAGTTAGTTGAAGCTGAGGATGAATTTCGTATCGTTGTGATATATAAACATAATACGAGTCTCTACCTTCTTATATTTATATTGTATTATTCTGAAATTATAAATAACTATGTAAAGTTTTCTCATAACATGTGGTCAGGAAGGTCGTTATATTGATGTCATTCTAGCTGTCTTTGTTCCTTATCATTCTATTTAGGTCATTCCTGTTCTGCCCATGAAGTAATGGCTGTAATTTTGCACATTGTGCAAAAATGTAGACAGCAGTGTCATTCAATGGTAGTTCAGGTAGTATCTCGAGGTTACAGCCTCCCCTATGCTTGAATGAGAATGACCAGTCACGTGGTTAGAATTACTCACTCTGGGTAAATCCTATGTAATTTGTGACGTAAATGAACGTTGAATTTAAACAATCTGGTAGATGATCTCGGACTGATCAGTTTGAAAGGAATTTACATGATCCAGTACAAGCATCCGTTTCACATGAATAAGAGGAAGTACACAAAATGTGTTCATGTAAAGTGTATTGTTATAAATGTTGTTGAATTGTACATATCATTATGCCCAGTCTCTTTTTATCATTTTCACGAACTCACTTACTCAAAAGTTCGTACTACTTCATAATAAATATCCTATTGCTCTAAAGCCTAAAGTTAAATCACTTTTACCTGAATATACCACATCATCAAAAAAGTTGCCAAATATGTATGTATTTTCGTTTAAATAAAAATGCTTTTATAAATATTCTAATTAATTCCTACTTATTCTAAGAATATTATTGTTAAATAACTTGGATGAAGCTGCTTAGTTTGAGCAATTGTAACACAGGTTAATGATGATTGTCTGAACTTATATTTCGTTTGTTGTTTTTTTGCCCTGTGGCGGTTAGCGATCTTATATTGGAAACTTGGTGTACAAAAATGATACATAATAATAGTAAGTAATCAAACAGAAAATAATTAATTTATTAATAACTTATGTATATTTTGATAAAGATAGCAGTACATTGCTACCGGCTAGTTGCCTCTCTATAGTCGATGGTTCGGAATGGCGCCACACTACTTAGAGCTTGGCACTGATAAATGTCCTCTGACTAGAGGAAGAAGAATCTGTGTTTTGGTCGGTGCTAAAGACGTCTGTAACATGAAATCGTGACCTTAAATTTTATAGAACAACTTCACATAGCAAAATAAAAATAAATAATTTCCACTATGGCTTTCACATCTATCGTTTTTTAAGTGGATTTTTCACCACCATTAAGAACCAAAGTATGAAAGTAATATTAGATAAACCAGTAACTTAAAGTAGTACATTGCTGTTCATTGTAATAGAAAAACTTTATATGTTTCATGGATTGTAGCTTATGATACTGGTTTATAAATTAATACATTTTTTATTTTAAGTAGGGTTGGGCTCTGCCCCAATTGTCCGATTCTGAACTCTTGTTTCTAAGTGCGCAAAGTTTTCTCTGTTTTTTTTAATGAAAATCGACAATTCTAACTGTCTATAACAGTTTAAATGTAACTTCATGTGAATATAGTCTGTAAATGTTTTATGTGCGCAAAGTTTTCTCTGTTTTTTTTGAATGAAAATCGACAATTCTAACTGTTTACAACAGTTTAAATGTCACTTCATGAGAATATAGTCTGTAAATGTTTTATGTGCGCAAAGTTTTCTCTGTTTTTTTGAATGAAAATCGACAATTCTAAGTGTTTACAACAGTTTAAATGTCACTTCATGAGAATATAGTCTGTAAATGTTTTATGTGCGCAAAGTTTTCTCTGTTTTTTTTGAACGAAAATCGACAATTCTAACTGTTTACAACAGTTTAAATGTAACTTCATGTGAATATAGTCTGTAAATGTTTTATTCTTATAGGATCCGGTGTGTGTAGTATTATTTTTAGATGTTAGACAACACGACACAGACACTATTATCTAAACGTTACTGTTCTTAATTAAACTTGTATCTCTCGACTCAGGTAAGTGTAATTAAGCACGTGATATAAGTCTTAAGGTTTAACTTAGACAATGACACCTAAACTATTTGTGTTAATAGCATTTATAAGAACGGCGTGTCAGGTTTCATACTATCTTTGGATCTACTTCCCTCATCGTTGATCGCATCCAGTCTGGGTCATTATTACCCACTATTGTCCGATACCAAAATATTCCTTATAACATGCTTCTGCAAAGTATGGTGAGGTCAGTCTTACCCTAAACATCTTGATGAACTCCCTACCCCACCCCCACCCCACACACTATACTTATTTGTTGTCTTTCAAGATAATACTCAAGTATCAGAAGCTGTATCAGGAGAATTGACAAACACACGGAAGATGTATCAGGAGAACTGACAAACACATGAAAGCTGTATCTGGAGAACTTACAAATACACGGAAGCTGTAATCAGGAGAACTGACAAACACACTGAAGCTGTATCAGGAGAACTGACAAACACATGGAACTGTATCGGGAGAACTGACTATTACGTTGCATATTAGAATTTCAAATAGCCTGAAATTGTGTTAACAGACAATTTAAACTTAGTAGTTAAATATATGCCGATATATCTCCAATTTATGTCTTTGCCAACAAGATTGATACACACAGTTTTCCTATTTTTAACACAAATATGTTTTAATATACAAAGAACGATACAATTTACAATAACAGTTATTACAAACAATGATTTATATACAAAAGTTTTACAAACTTACAAGCAATTTAAAGTCTTCTTTTTAGTCTGGGACTTCCTTGATATCTTATCGAGAGTTCACGATGAGTGAGTT
>NW_013666020.1:176109-182019 GCF_000517525.1 Limulus polyphemus | reverse complement strand
GTATATATATATATATATATATATACCTACACACATACACATATATATATATGTATATGTATGGCTGGAATACTTTCAAAGAGACAAATTTGCTTGTCGTGGCAGAAAGTACTGTCGTTTCGTGCAAGTTGCGTGTCGATCGGTACCGCAATGGCAGGGATATAGGCCTGAGAGAAGGACGGCTTTTCGTCTTTATATAGTAGATTCCAAATTAACTTTCTAACAACTTATGATTCTATGTAAATGTATGCAAAAAAAGAACGTGCATGTTGTATGTATATATATATACTAGCAAAGGAATGCCGGGCCAGCGTCTATCTATATTAGTGTACATCTATTTTCAATGTATTATCTAACTTATTTCTATTTGTCCTGGAGATCTGAACCATAACAAGAACCCTTGAATGTTTCAAGGCAATCAGAGTTAGAGAAAGTAGACATCAAAACAGTAACTAGGGAGAAAAAGTGAAATGGCTATCATACGTAAAATAAAATGAAAATAAGGTGTTTTAGGATCCTTCTGGGGCATACCCAAGAATCCCTGAAAGTTTTGTGGTTGTTGGAAGTCTAGAAGTTGGAAAATATTCATTATGGACAAACAAACAAGCATACACAAAGCACTTTATAGTATAGATTGAGGGCATAGCCTAAATTCTCAATAACTTACTATTCTATTTTATTGTTTAAAAAGAGTGTAACGGACCCATTAATATATACTGACTATCATATTATGGGTTCAATTTTCTACAAGTCGAGATTATATTTCATTGTATAACGAGAGAGAGGGGGGAAGTTTTTCCACCTTTTTTCTGTCTTTCCCAACTGAGAAAAACCCTTATTCAACTGGGAAAATAGTCATAAGTGTCTTGATTTTGTTTAGTAAGAAACATTCCTAAAATTCCAAACTGACCACAGATAAACTTAACAAAATGGTAAAATAGTAAACAAAATTATTTTTGCAACTAAAAACATGATTTTTTTTTCATTAGGTGTACCAAGTATCATAGTTTGCGTTTCTCTTGGAACAAGATATTCTGATTATACATCCACGAAATAGTAAGTTTACATGTTATTAATACCACTAATAATAACCTTTTATGTATATATTTTACTGTGTTATACACATTTAGAAAATTAAATACAAATCTATGACGATATGAATGATGCCAGGGAGGTTAGGAAACGTGTTCAATGTTTACATATTAAAACTAGTGAAATTTAACCGTAATTTTTTTAACCAGCGATTCTCTTCACTTGAAACAGAAGCTATTACAATAAGAATTTCAAGAGTAACTTAAAATAAAATATTTTCAGGATAAATTATCAAATGAACTTTAACCTGTTCGATATTAAATTTAACGTGGAACATTTACGATTTTGAGGATTTAAAATTTAATGTAAGTGACATCTCTATTGTTTCTTTATATTAACGATTGATACTTGTACTACCTTGTGCCTAACATTCTTCAACTACGTTATTCCCATTTTTAAAATTCACTGTTACATTGCTGCATTTCCCCATTTTTTTATCGAAAATTATTTGCATTCAATTGTATTGCAGAAATGTTGTTTTCACACACACACACACACAAATTACACTGAAACTAATATTTTGGTGGATTACGAAACAACTACACGTGAAAGTGGACGGTGGATCAATGTAGGATGGTTTTAACATACCTTAACGGTTTATGCCCCCCCCCCATTCCCCAGTGGCTCAGCTGAAATTCTAAGGGCATGCACCGCTAAAAACCGGGTTTCGATACTCGTAGTTGGCACAATGCAGATACTCCATTGTGTAGATTTGTGCTTAATAACAAACAAACAAAAACATAATTCCAAATATATACGTCATATACCGATGGGCTAACTGGTCTAATAAAGGGTCACTAACGAAAGGTGATAATCCCGAAACGCATTCACCCCCCAGAAAAAAAGATCCTAAACAGATTTCATTCAGACTTGGCGAAAGTATCGAATACTAATAATCTTTTAGACTTGCAATTATGATAGAGTGATCATCTATGGAACTGGGCTAGGCGTGGCCTAGTAGTAGGCGTGCCTAGAATGTAAATCTTATGATCTCTAGTTCGTTGGAAAAACGCGCTTCACACTTTGTAACCGTGGATGCGCTATAAGAGTGACAGTCAAATTTCATTATTTGTTCAAACAAGAGCAGCCCAAGAGATGGCGGTGGGTGTTGTTCACTACCTGCATTTCCTATAATTTCTGAATTCAAAATTAATGATGGCTATGCGCAGACAGTCCTTTCGTAGTTTCGCATAATTCTGAAATAAACATTTTGAAAAGCTAAGAATGATGAGTATTGGGGAAACTGAGGCTGGTTGATTCACTTGTTTTAAATTTTTAGATAAAAGTTATCTGTGATTCTCAAAATAAGGGAATAAAAACAAATCACTTACCTCTTTGAAAATTATCTAAGAAATGAGCATAACAGAAAAGTGTATGCTGCGTGTCTACTTACCTCGAGTACATGAAACGTTCTGGGGTAAGTTGTCAGGGATGAAATTAAATCAAAATCACTTTATATCAACATGTTGCACATTTAATAAATGACATAAAAATACTTTAACTGTTTGTTACCATAATACCTACAAACACAGTTTGAAAACCAACGTTTAGAAAAAATATGACAAGAAAAAAATGGAAAGGGAACGACGCGATATGGAATTTACAAGAATTTCAATTGATTTTCGTTATCGTTTTCAACATTTAAACATTAACTAAGATTAATCAAAATGTATTGAAATGTTTTTGTATTATATCCATCTTTGTTTTAAGACTATAAAAAATACATGCAAATTCATCATTCTGGGGCTGGTTGACTCGCGTGTCAATCTGCCTCAAGTGAAATTTGTGAACATGCCCCATAGTGCCATTTTGCTAGAAATAACTTATGTGCCATTCCAGTCATAGTTACCAAGCAAAATTATGTATCATTATGTAGCCTAAAGAATGCGCTTTCATGTAGTATGTAATTTAAATTCTCTTAACAAAGTACTTAATGTAACAAAACAAAATCCTAGCAATAGAAAATATTTAATTACGTATGTGAAAATATCTTTCTTTTTATTCCTGCATACGACAGAGGCTTCCTATCACGATAAAACTACAACAACGAATGACGAGTGTTTAGATGTGTTAGTGGTCATGATATCACAGCTACCAACTTCAGCATATGAAAGTTATCGACACTGTGTCAACCTGCCTCTGTGACCAACCAACACCGGTATCCCTTACTGAGAACACGCATGTTTGAAGCATTTAAGACTTTACTTTAAAATGAAACAAGTACACTTTAAAGCCTCAGCTGTTAGATTAAATATCAGTAAGCACAGCTTAGCTTTTTTTTATCACTATATTCCAACGTCAAACATAAAGGGAATAATCCGCAACCCATCTCACTGTTGTTTAACAGTCGCCACCGTCTTATTCTCTATATGAAACAAATAACATATAAGAGTGGCAACGGCACTGAAGTATCTTCACTGACTGAAGTTTTAATTCAACATCAACTTTTACAAAGTCACCCTATTTCTACATATAATGATTGAAATCATTGAGCAATGAATTAAGTTAATGAAATATGGCTTTTTTAATTTATGGACCTCTTCTGCCTTTTTTTACAATTTAATTCTAGTTGTATCATGATATAGAAACATACTATATTTCTTGTTTTAAGTATTTTAGAACAATAATAACAGTTTTTATATATACTCGTGACTAAGAAACTAATTCACAGTTTTCTAGGGTATAATAATTTTTCTTTTCTTTTTTGTCAACTAGTTGCTGGCTGACAAGTGAAAATGGCCTCACATGGAGCTTTGCAGGACCAGCAGCTTTTATTATATCGGTAACAAGTGTGCTTTACGATCTCAAACAAATCAATGATACTTATGCGTCAATAGAATACGTGTACTTCTCTTACAAGTGTCCTATACTATTAAAACAAACTAATAACCATGTTGTCCCTAAACATCATTTTATGTTAAATATTCATGAAATATTCCCGCAAAAGAACATTCAAAGTAATGTTTATATACCAAACTTTAATTTTTTGTCCACATTTAGTAATAGATTACCATGTTTTCTAGCAAGGGAAATATAGCAAAATATGTTTTATTTGCAACTTTACAATTCTAAATAGACTGCTAATTTCAAGTTATTAGTGTTAAAAATTGTAGAAAACAAATAGAAAGAAACATAAAACTTACTAAAAACAAGGGAGCACATAGATAAGTGGTGTAATTCATTAAATACAAGAATGGCACATAGATAAGTGGTGTAAATTACTAAATACAAGAGGTACATAGATATGTGGTATTAGATATACGATAATGTACTAAATTTAAAGGTCACACATAGAAAGAAAGATTAACGTATTCAATACAAGGGTAACACTTAGATGGAAAAATATACCAAAAACCAGGGATGACACATAGATAGAAATATATAATGTACTAAATACAATAGTGAAATATAGACAGAAATGTACTAATTTACTAAATATAAGGGTGACACATAAATAGACAGATAATTTACTAACTACAAGGGTGTTATATAGATAAAAAGATGCAACTTACAGAATACAAGAGTGATCCATGGTAAGATGTAACTTTGTGAATAAGAGTGAACTGTGCGAGTGGTAATGTGTTAATAAAGACAGTAATCTGCGTAAAATTTGTGGTACAAGCGTGGCCTACGTGTCATGAATAAATCAAGTTACATACCAACTACAGAAAACAGTTAACGAATAATCGGATTATTGTAATATTATAACTATGACAAGGCACAACTACTGTTACAAATATTAATAAATAACATCAACCATCTCCTCAGTCCACTGTTGAGATATTTAATGATCAGTTATGTGATATGTAAAGGAAATGATTTAGCTTAATTTGTGTATATTGGTCACTACGTTCTTGTTTCAGTTCTCATTGAATCACATAGTTTGAAGTTGTTCATGGCTTATGGTTATACCTCCAAGAAGACAACTGGATGTTTCACTCACGTCTATCCTGGCACACTAGAATGGCAGAATACCTGTCCCCAAACTGTCTGTAGCCGCAACTGGACACCGTGTCACTATACAGACAGTTAGAAAGAGTCTTAACAAGACCGATCTGTATGACGAATGAATCGTACAGATGAATCGTACTTCATCCTGATGGCAGATAATAGTCATACGCTCATTTGGAGAGACTCTAGAATGAAATTCAGCCCTATTTTCTTACAGGCGCATGTAACAGTGAAGAAAGTACGGTAGGAGAAGGTGTATGCATTGATGGACTTATTGAATTATATGTCCTGCGGAATGATACAACGAATATGCAATATTTTACGAACCACATCCCATGCACATTGGTTGTGACTTCAGTCGAATGAATAATAACACGTGTTTCCTCCACACTAAGGTTGTTAGTTTGTTCGATGGAGAAGAGAGGATTAGCTCTGACTGGAAAGGCATATACGCTAGGATATTTTAAATAGTTGTTGAGGTGAATTCAAATACAAGTTTTAGCGGAGAGAATTCTTTTTTTCAAATTTTCGTGGAACTCATCCTTCAATTTACTTGTATAACGACGTCAGTGATGTATAGGATACAAATGTTAGCTGTGACTCACCCAATCAAATTAATCCAGACACTAGAGATGCAACTGGACATAACTGTTTCAGATGAGTGGATGAAAACAACTCAGGACATTAACAACACTCTCATTTTAAACATGTAACATTGACGTCAGGCTACCCTTGCTGTTCGTCAAGACCACATGTAACATTGGCTTCAGGCTACCCTTGCTGTTCGTCAAGACCACATGTAACATTGGCATCAGGCTACCCTTGCTGTTCGTCAAGACCACATGTAACATTGGCATCAGGCTACCC
>NW_013666020.1:166724-175273 GCF_000517525.1 Limulus polyphemus | reverse complement strand
ATAACCTACGAGCGATAATATACGTGAGAACAGCATGTCAGGATGACTATCATAAGATAATTCATGACCTACAAGCGATAATATACGTGAAAACAGCATGTCAGGATGACTATCATAAGATAATTCATGACCTATAAGTGATAATATACGTGAGAACAGCATGTCAGGATGACTATCATAAGATAATTCATGACCTATAAGTGATAATATACATGAGAACAGCATGTCAGGATGACTATCATAAGATAATTCATGACCTATAGGTGATAATATACATGAAAACAGCATGCTAGGATGACCAACATAAGATAATTCATGACCTATAAGTGATATAGTATATGGGACCAGCAGAGCCTATATACGAGAATTAATATTTAACAGGGCGAGACGTAAAATAACTCATGACCTATAAGTTATAATGAATATGAGAACAGCGTGGCCTAAATGTGATAAGAAATAATTTAACAGGGCGAAAATAAAACACGTAGGACTAACAACAAGAACATAGATGAATACTAGAGAACCCTAAACTCCTTTTTCAGTGTGAAATTTTTTTTTTTTTTTTTTCTTTTTTGCATATAGCGAATAGCTTCAACATAAAATAAGATTTGGTATTAAGTCTCAGAATTTCACATTCTATTTTATATATTGTTGAAAAATGTGTTATTTAGGTGAATTTGGTGGTATTGGTTCTCACCTTGAGGTCTGCCTCCAGGCTCGGGATCTCTCGTAAGGGAACTACGAAACTGATAGAAATAAGGTAATTAATTTCCCCAGAGGGATAGTTTTTCTAATTTTCAAAAAATTCCTTTTTAAAATTTTCTCTCTAAAAACTGGCCTAACTTAAAACTACGACACAAATTTGAAATATTTTTGTGTTGGGTGATAAAAAAGGGAAAATTAAAAAAAGTGATCAATTTCATGTCAATATTAATTATTTGTTTTTACAGCCAAGATGACATTTCGTTACATCGAGTTTCATACGTGATATTACTGTCATAAATATATGCTTCGTAGCCAAAAAAAATCGATAGTTGAAATAAATTTGTGTTTCTAAGCTAAAATAACGTTCATAAATATTGTTTTATAGCATAAACTGTTTTTAATACCCGAGATAAACCTCTTTCACAAAGTTATTTTTCATTGTTAAAGTAAGGTTCATATGTTTCTTTATTTCTAATAGTTAAACTACTTCTCATAAGTCTTTAGAAAGTGACATTTGACAGCTAAAAGCTAATACGCGTAATGTTGCCTCCAAATAACTTTTGTAACATCAATCCTTGAACTTTTGGTCTCAGCCGCTGCGGTATGTCTGCGGACTTACAACGCTACAAACCGGGTTTCGACACCCGTGGTGGACAGAGCACAGATAGCCCATTGTGTAGCTTTCTGCTTAATTACAAACAAACAACCCTTTGGTCCCTGAAAAGAATAAAATGATTTCAAGACGTTTAAAGAACAATTTTTCTTACCTTGTTCCTCTCACGAGCCTATTATAATCAGTTTACGAGAAACCAGAAGCTGGTTTGTTTTGTTACACGTTAATTTCAATTGCTACAAAAGTTTTTAAGGTTGAAAATCGTAAACTAAGTTCTAAATTTGAACTGCCAAAATGAGTTGCAACAATAACCTTTGCTTCAAAATTCAAACAAAAATACCTTGCTTGTTTGTCATTAAGCACAGAGATACAGACTATCTGTGCTGTGCTCACTGCAAGTATCGAAACACAATTCTTAACGTTACATGCCCACAGACTTGTCGCTGAGCCACTGGGAAGGCAACAATAAATATATATAAGCAAACCTTCAAATTGGAATTTTTAAATACATAGATGGTGTTTAAAGCTTGCAGTATGGGCACAGTAGAAATAATAATACAAATGAAAACTGGTAATTTTTGTTGATGTTAAGCAGATAGCAACACAATGGGCTTCTGTGTGCCCACCACGGGCATCGAAGTCTGGTTCTTAAAAAAAACTGGTAGTACTAGGTGGTGAAAACAAAAGATAATACTACTCGCAACGTTTCGCCAGTGTTAACCTGGCGTCATCAGGGACTTAAGGGAAGAGCTCTGTAAAGTGCAGAAGATGAGGAGGAAACCCACATTTAGGATTGTTCTGCTTCTGCACTTTACAGTTTTAATTCTTCAACTTCCTTGTACTTTTGTCACCTGTTGATGCCAGGTTAACACTGGCGAAACGTCGCGTGTCATATCATCTTTTCCTTAGCTATTTTCATTTGTATAAATAGAAGGTGTATAAAATATCCCGATGTTTTTAAGAAATAAAATCATTTTTATTTTATTTTACGGAAAAAAAAACTACACTAAAAGGTGTCTTCAGCCAGTTTCTTTCTCGGTAGGAGAAATTTAATATTAAACTGTTAGTTGAATAACTAACAAATTTCCAAGACTAAAGTTGGTTGGTTTCAAATTTTTCAAGACGCAAATGAAATAGACTAAGTTGTAATGGTCGCTAAAACATGAGTGTAATTTGGTAAAATGGATACAAGAAAAAAAGTGTACGTCACTCTAAAAGGATTAACACAGAAGTTTCGATTCTGAGAGTTTCGTTCACGTACTTAGTGTATTAATGAAACTTTCGTCACGCTTCCCCACAGAAACCTGGTTCGTAGGACGTTGATTCTGGTTCCTCTGTTTGGGATTACGTGGGTGATAGGTTACATGCAGTTTGAGACGGAAGGAATTATTATATCCTACATATTCACGATTTCAAATTCATTGCAGGTAGGTCACAGTTTCAGAATGAGCAACGACATGTTGACAAATAGTTATTTTATCCTGTTGTGCGATCAACACGAGCTAGATATATCTGCTGTATATTCTCTGTTGTGCTACTTTCGCCTTCTTGCTGTCGTATTTACATTCATACACAGTCGTGTCTTTGTTTTGGTGAGTTTAAACAAACGATGAATGTCAAAAGCTAGCGAAACATTGCAACCCAGTAACATTTATTTTAATTTCAGAATACCATGCAAGACTCCAGTTGTTGTTGTTTTTCTTTTTCAAGTTCCCACCAAATCTGTCTCATATGGAGTTCAAATCAGATGGATATGAAAACATTGTTTCTTTCCCCCTTGTCATTGTGCGAGATGTCTTTCGTTCAACACGAGTTTTATCATAAATGTTAGCCCTATTGGCTATAAATACTTCAACAGTTTTGGCGTTGATTACTTAACTTTAACAAGTTTTATGTACTGAATATTTAAATGTGATTTCAGATAAACCTTTGTTTCTTATCGTCTCGTACTTCTGAGAAATTCTGGTACTGAATTAAAAGCCTTCTAGACACTCACTTGTGGGAAACAACAGATATGTTTGAAACACGCTGTTTAAATGGGGGAAACGCGTGGATTTAGGAGATGATGACCGGTTCTGCTTGAAATTTCTATAAATTCAGTATCTTTAACTTGCGTTTTGTTTTGCTAAAATAGGTAGCTTTACAGTCACCACAAGTGTATTTTTAGACGACCCGTGAACGTAGGCGAAACGTCTTTAGTTATGAATAAGTTGTGGATTCAGAAAGAAAGAAAGTCTATGTATCTGAAACGAACATCCAAGTCTAAATAATAACCCCAGTTCGTTTCAGCTATCCTTGTTTTCATATGTTCATTTTATTAAATTGTATTCCTAAACTTTCTAAGATTTCTTCTCTCTGAATATTTTGTATACATTGTTTTCTACAAATTAAAACCTGTACAGTTTATTAATATATATATATATATATACTACATATGTGTGTTGTATGAAAACAGTTGAGATCGCTGATGTTTGGATGTGTAACTTCCTAAACATCCAAATATTAAACATGTTGTTCTGTTTTACCATAGTAAATGTAGTGGTAAAAGCACTTTTAGAAACTGTTTAATATATTTGTTGTTCTGTTTAAACATTGTATTTTATTCTTCAGTTGTATATCATCGATGAATATTGATATACGCTAGCTACTGTTTTAAATACTCTAGTTGAGTTTTTACTACAAATACAGAGACAGCTATAACGGTCTTTCAGAAGACTATTGGATTTCGATTAATCAAGTCTGCGTTTCACCGGCATATGTTTAAAACGATGTTCTGACACTGTAGCTCTGATTTGAAATCAGTAGCGAACAAATCTGTAGTGTAAAGTCACTTTTTTATCACTAATGTTAAACCTGTTGGTACGATACTCTATATAACTCGAGTGCTTTCGAAAAGCGAACCTTTTTCTTCAGGGTCAAACTGGGAATGACTGAGTTAAAGTGAAGTTTGAATGACGTCATGCAGGCCATCTTGGAAATCCTGAAGTGTTTTGAGTAGCTTTCAATGTATTGTTATAAGTGTTTCTCATTTCCGGTGCAATACTACCGGAAACAAGAATGTTAGGTATAAAGAAGTTAGAGATGCATTGTTTAAAAAAGAAAATTGGTCAAGAGAAACTACACCGAGTATTGTGTTAAATTGATTTCTTGAACCTACGTGTTGTTATAACACAATAAACCTATTGGTTAAACAGACACTGTTGATTGTATTTGGCGCCTTTGAAGAACATTCACCTCCTTATTGATAAAATTCTATATCATATATATACATGATTATCCCTCTTCTAGGGCCTATGGATCTGTCTGTTTCATCTAGTGATGAAAAAAGAATGCAGATTAGTTGTTTCCAAATCCGTTATGAATAACACTATATCTCTGGGACAATGTTTTACGGTAAGTAAATTGTAAAACAAAAAAACAACAACAGTTGTTGACGTTTTTACATGATACTAATTTAGGTATTGTAGAAATCCACCATATATGACGTTTCAGTAATCATCGGCATGAGAGGGTAATAAGATAGTTTCTTATGAAATCATTATAAACCACGTAGGCAAATGAACGAGCATAAGCTCACTTTCCCATTGTTTCCTCGGTTTTGAAATAACTTTTCTTATTCACTCATGTGTTAGACCAAACGGCCAAATTGGTCACTGGGCAAGACAAATAACTGACCACAACACATTATGGCTCTTTGAAAACTGCCAAAAACAAAAAAATTAAAGATTTTTCGGGTTTTGCTTGGCTCAGATCGAACTACAAAGCATTTTAATCCTGCTTAATAATCGAAGTACTACAAAATAAAATATAGTTTTATTGTGTGGCTGTTTTGGTTCAACAACAACGCATTCTTGCAATTGAGTAGCTACACAACTCATCCGTTGTATCAAATTTTTAGGCCTAATTTTGTTGGACCTTCCTCCCACATGTTGTTGTTGTTGTTGTTTGTTGAATTTTGCTCAAAGCTACCCGAGGACTTTCTGTCTGAGCCTTTCCTAATTTTAAAATTATAATCTAGAGGGAAGGCAACTAGTCAACACCGCCAACTTGTGGACTACTCTAATCGAATATTGAGATTTGATCCTGACTCTTATTACGCACACAAGGCCTCAAACTCGGAGTGATTTATTTATTAATTTGCAGTCAGTCTGGCCCTCTAGAAAAATAACGAAATTCTACATTATTTTTCTAGAACTTCGGTTTGTAGCCTTTCATTACAGATTCCGATCGTTTTGAAATAACCCTAACGCTAATGCTTAAGATTTTAATACATGAACATAAAATAGAACATTACAATTGAATGATTACATTTTTATGACAACGTATAGAATAGAAGTTTATATAAATCATATATTCACTGCTGTTGAAAATAACAAGTCTGATAAATTTGAAGGCTTCTTTGTATTAAGAAAAGTATTTTGTAAAGTATAAAACTTTTTGTTAATATAACTTTCATAAAAATATAATGGTTGTTTTCTCTCTATATATTCTTTCAGCACACAAAAAGAGGAGGAATGAGACGTGCTACAACAACAGAGCTAAGCCTAACTCATCCTGTGTGAATATGTGTCTATGAAAATCTGCTGGTGTTTTTAACTTAAAAAACTGGGCACGAAAAAGAAGTGAAAAGGCACAAAATAGTAAATAATTACAAACATTTCACACTACATCACTACGCAGAGAAATCGTGAAGATTGTTCTTATTAATTAAATATTTTATAGATACATATATAAACTACAGTCTTGGCCAAAAGTTTTGAATATTTTGTAACGTATAAGACCATTATTGTTAAAATAGAATACAAATACACTTAGCGCTGTCAAACTGATAAATGCATGTTCTATTAAACATCTCCATATGTAAATTGTATAATGAGGCAGGTTCTATGGACATCATGAACGATTTATTAGAACAGCAAACAATTAATCAGACACCTGTAGAAAGATGTGTAATTCAGCATTTCACCTATTACAACAAAACATAATGACAAAATATAACATCAGATTATTACAAATAGCATCTGTAACCTTACATTAGTTCATATTAAACATTCAGTACGTGGTTGATCCTCCTTGTACTGTGGTAACCTCTACAAAGCGACGTGACATGTTGTCGATGGGGTTATTGATGTAATCCACCGTGATTTCATCCCAACTTGTCACTAGAAGGCGCTGCAACTCAGCTACGGTAGCTAGTTTAGGGTCGTGGTTAGCAATTTTCCGGCTCAGTTCGTCTCAACAGCTTTCAATGTGATTATAATCTGGATACTTTGCTGGCCATGGTAGTCTTGTAACATTTTCCTGATCGAGAAAATCCTGTACAATACGCGCATTGTGGGCGCGCCATTGTCATCCTGGAACACAAAGTTATTGCCAAACTTTGCCCTAACATATGGCAGAAATATCGTCTCCATTGTAGGAGGCGCCTTTGACGTTTCCTTGGAGGATATGAAGAACACTTTTTTCCACCACCTCCTGTGGGAAAGACAGCCTTCCCTCATCTGTTCTCCAGGCAAACGACGAAAAGAATCCTGCTATCAGCGCTAATAAGCCGGAAGCAGGGCTCATCTGAAAAGATGACATGTCGCCAGTGTCCTAACTGTAAGTTGGCATGCTATCTTGCCTGGTTAATATCGGTTTGCAGATAGCCCTCGGGCAGTAATTTTCCTGGAATAACGTTTCCTGTAGTTCAATGACGTTTCAGGATTCTGAATACAGTACACTGGGAGTACCTTACTATTCTGACAATATCCATTTGCTTCATACCATTTTTGGGCAGTCAAACAGTTTGACGCCCCATATCTCCTGGCACGTGACGAGGCGTGACTCTACACCAAGTACAGAGAAATTGTCTGAACAAAGCGAAAGCGTTCATATGTTTCGTAAATGATTATACCAAAAACGCACCTTTTTATACAAAGCAGGTGTGTATGTGTGTTTCGAAGACCAAATGATCAAAACAACTTATACAGACCGGAATAACATCTAGTATATGTTTATCCGGTCATATGTTACTTTCTCTGTTATTACTCGAACATTTACTCAACAACTACTCCATGCATTTAGATAATAACATCAATATAGAACAGTATGCAAACATTTTGGCCAAGACTGTATAAGTACGAAAAATATGCTTTAAAGAAAGTATTAGATGAAACAGTTGAAGGAATACTTGGTGTAGAGCTAAGCCGGTCTAGAACATATATTCACTATGTAAGTATTACCCCTGCCCCTAAGTGACATTCTTCGATGATATTACTTGTTATTTATAAGATTAATTGTTTTGTGTGTTTTTTTTCTCCTTTAGGGTACTCTTGACAAGGAAATGAATAAAATACATTTAGTTAAGTTTTGTCACTTTGTTTACACAATGTCTTTGCGAAAACACGTAAGTGCACTGCCATCCGATGGCTCAGCGGTAATGATGAAGGCTTATAACTCTAAACATCGGGTATCGATACCCGCAGTAGGCAGAGTACAGACAGCCCATTGTGTATATATGTTTGTGCTTAACACTAAACAAACAAATAAAGCACTAATATTAGTTTTTAACACCATTTAGGTATTAAATTAAAGAAACATATTTGTTATAGAATCTTTTGTAGCAAAATTTGTTGCAACAAGACCAACTAAACAAGTTTGTAATAAAATGATAACGTAACGTGGATTATACAAAAACTTTTGTTTTGTTTGTTGTCTTTCGGTAAGACTTGTTTGAGTGTGTTTACACTGCACATTTGTAATAAATATGTATTATTCTACTGGTGACTGACGCTTTTTTCGGTTGTGTATTTTTCATTATTCACTGTTTTTGTGTTTCATAAATAAGACGACGTTCAGCGAACGTTCCCTGGAACTTTCACAATGTAGTATGATCCTGTATACTAACGATCCATGGGCCGTAACACATTGATTCAATATGTAGTGGAACTTTCACAATGTGGTATGATCGTGTTTACTACTGATCCACTACTGTCAATACATAGTGGAACTTTTACAATGTGATATGATCCTGTTTACTACTGATCCACTACTGTCAATACATAGTGGAACTTTCACAATGTGGTATGATCGTGTTTACTACTGATCCACTACTGTCAATACATAGTGGAACTTTCACAATGTGGTATGATCGTGTTTACTACTGATCCCTTACTGTCAATACATAGTGGAACTTTCACAATGTGGTATGATCTGTTTACTAGTGATTCATTACTGTCAATACATAGTG
>NW_013666020.1:163425-165880 GCF_000517525.1 Limulus polyphemus | reverse complement strand
CTTATAATATGCTTTAACATTCTACGCAGCATAATTAACGAAGAATTTGTTCGGTAAAAAGAACTAAATCAGATCCTCACCAAAATAAAAGTTGTTATTCAGGACTCACTGTGAAAGTTAATCACATCTTAGAAAGTACATAAAAAATTAGAATCAAAAATAGCCATAACAATCTTGTTTTAAACTGATTCGCTTGACATTTTTTAGCTGTTAACTTTAATTAAATAACAACTTTAGATATTGTCGCAGAAAAGTCGAAATATTGCCTTTTTGCCTCACCAGTGTTACTTAAAGATATTTCATGATAAAGTAGGAAGGACTAAATTCAGTCAAAGTCACTGAGACTATCATCCGCTGTATCGGATTTTATTGAATCTGGGAGGGTCAGGTACATCTTCGACGTCCCCCCCTAACAGTAGATTTTTACTCTTTTGCTTTCGTTATTTTATTGCTGTATCAGATGTTTCAGATTTCATGTTTAATTTGTTTTCCTTCTAAGATCGTTTTTGGTACTTTTTATTGTTTAAAACTTCTGTTCCTTGGTATTGTAGTTTCGTCGAGTTTACACTACAAGATGTTTCTACGGGCTTAACCCTAATAATTTTGTGTCAAGGTCGCTGAAGCTTTATTTAATCCACATTTGCACAATGCTAGATTTATTTACTTAACGTTTGTTTGTTTGTAATTAAGCACAAAGCTGCACAATGGGCTGCCTGTGCTCTGCCCACCACGGGTATCGAAACCCGGATTTTAGCGCTGTAAGTCCGCAGACATACCGCTGTGCCACTGGGGGGCTTTAGCGTTTATAAATAAAATTTCGCATTGCCCCTTTGAGGCTTTGTCCATATTATGGACTGATGTCATCATTTTTTACATAATTATACACAAATCGCCGATGTAGGCTTACACAAAGTCCTGCTTCCACACTACAATCCACTGCAGTAATAATATAAACATATAATGTTTCGTGTTTTCTGTAGATGTTCTATCTGTGTATCAAAAACATTTAACCATGCCGCGCAGGCGTATTCTCTGACTGACCTAATGTGTGTTTTATATATTTCGAATGTAGTGTATGGTGAAGCTCCTTATCAGATTCGCTCTAAACCAGATCCGATTTTTGATACTCTTGATATGTTTAATACACATTTGTTTTTAATCGTAAATTAATCCTAAGAATTGAGCTGATGTGGCGACTTCGAAGTGTGCAAAATAAAGCTTTTTAGGAGTTTGTATCCGGTTCTCGTAGACTGGCTGTCACACCATTTACTGTTTAGACTACGTTTCCTTTCGTCAAGATAATACCGCGTGCTATAGACTGACGTCACGACATCCGGGGTTTTGCAAAGCCATTAATCACCATCTTGTGGCTCAATCTCAAACAATCAACGAAACATGCGAATAAATGATTGTTTAATTAGGCGTTAAGTACTTCATTTCAGTACTTAATACTTTATTTCTTACAGTAATTGATTGCATTTAATAAGCATGAATACATATAATTATTTCTGGTGCATTTGGTATGTGTAAATATAGTATATTTAAATTATATATATATATAAAATAATGAAGTACTGGCTGATTGACGAGTTTATCAACTGTATTTCTTTTATCTGTATAATTCGCAGAAACAAATTACTGATTTTATAAATAATAATTTGATATTCTATATCTTTTATGATCCATGAATACGAACATCTATTTCTCTGCATTAAAAGCAATACAATTCTATCATAATACATGTATACAAACTGTAATAAATTGCAATACAACTGCATAACTTTGTACAATAAATATATATATTTGATATTACAGTTTATTGTAAATTATGTAACATTTTTTTATGATCAAAGTCTCCGTATGATTTCAACCAGACACCTGGTCACTAAAACATTTTATATGTTTGAACAACAGTTTTACAGTATGTCACCTCAAGGTCTCCGTATGATGTCAACCAGACACCTGGTTAATAAAACATTTTATATGTTTGAACAACAGTTTTACAGTATGCCACCTCAAGGTCTCCGTATGATGTCAACCAGACACCTGGTTAATAAAACATTTTATATGTTTGAACAACAGTTTTACAGTATGTCACCTTATAGTAAGATATCCAAGACCATTAAATCACTAGCTACATGTTATTTTTCATTAGACAAAGATTCAGTATTACTTAATAATTTATCCATCATCTTTTTAATCTTTAACCATAAAAATTACAAATGATAGGATTTTTTTTAAATCTAAATTTCAGTTTCCTAGCTGTAGTCTTCATTGGGTTCTGGGTCCTTGATTATCTTTGATAAACTAAAAGGGTCTCAGTCATAGGCGTCGGAGGTGGAAGAGGGGGCTATGGGAGCGGGTGCTCTCACAGATTTCAAAATAGAGGTGGAGGGTCTTTTCGTCCCTGCAGGATGAACGTAACAATGACGACTATTTTGTTTGGTTTTGTAGC
>NW_013666020.1:154606-162583 GCF_000517525.1 Limulus polyphemus | reverse complement strand
GGAACTTTCACAATGTGGTATGATCTGTTTACTACTGATCCATTACTGTCAATACATAGTGGAACTTTCACAATGTGGTATGATCTGTTTACTACTGATCCATTACTGTCAATACATAGTGGAACTTTCACAATGTGGTATGATCGTGTTTACTACTGATCCATTACTGTCAATACATAGTGGAACTTTCACAATGGGTATGATTTTCAGTCTAACTTCCAATAGTATCTCTTGGTTTTTGGCTAGCTTAGGAAATTGAGATTAGTCATAAATCTCACATACTAAGATAACAAAGAAAAATAATCATCATAATAACTAAATATGAACAGTAAGTAAAAGAAAAACAAGAAAGCAAATACATATCATATATATATTGAATATATTAACGAATAATGTTAAAGAAACTATATAAATGGATAATTAATTTGTTGAAGTAGGAATAGGACTCTACGTCATCTTTTCATAACTGGAATTCACGATTTGTTGAGGAAAAGAAATTAACATATTCTGTTCTTTCTGTACCTTTTCACAATTGAAGATGTAGTGGCAGTGTTTTGATCTTCTTGTTAAGAGCTTGTTTTCTCAGCTTAATGGTAAGATATTCAAGAAAATATGATAAAGTGTCACACAAGATTACCAGTACGGTTGATCTTTTCTTACAATATCTGAATAAATTAAAATCAGTGTTTTCCAAGACGGTTTGTTGAACTTACTACTGAGAAAATGTTGAAACACTTATATAGTTCTACAGTCTAATTCGACGTTCCTAAAATGAAAGTTTTTATAGCTTTTGTGTATGCTGTTGTTCACTGTATTCAGATAATAAAATATATAACACAGTTATATGAAGAGTTTTTTCATAAATCGAGTTACAATTTGTGTTCAGATATTCTGAAAGACTTCCGAATCTGTTCCCAGTTAATTAAGGATATGTTTAGTCCTCAACATAGAAGCTGTGTAGTTTATGAATTTCGTTACACAATGTGTGAGGGCGCTTACAACGATTCCACAACACAAGAAGACTATTCTGTGAAAACATATTTTAAAAAATCGGAAGTGCAGAGAACAAGATGCTGTTTAGAATTAAAGAGACTCTTTTCTTCTTTAGAAGAAGCTTTCAACAACCAACAAACTGCTTCTGAGTATTCATTAGGTATATAAGGAAAAAAATATGTACAGAATTATTCTCTTAAAAAGGCAAGTAAAAAAAAAGAATTGATTTGTTTAAGGAACACGGTTGTACAGATTAATTGTTTGAACACAGGTATACAGATTAATTGTTTAAAGAACACAGGTATACAGATTAATTGTTTGGACACAGGTATACAGATTAATTATTTAAAGAACACAGGTATACAGATTAATTATTTAAAGAACACAGGTATACAGATTAATTATTTAAAGAACACAGGTATACAGATTAATTGTTTGGACACAGGTATACAGATTAATTATTTAAAGAACACAGGTATACAGATTAATTGTTTAAAGAACACTGGTATACAGAATTACAGTGGTGGAAAAATTTATTGCATCACCCAATTTTTTCATACTTTTCTTTTGAATCGTCGGCTGTTTTGAGGTTCTAAAACAGACTCTATGATTACTTTTTTTGTCAATTACTGTGGAATTAATATAAAACGATTTGGACATTCTATAGTGTAAGTTGACACATATTTCAGTCATCCAAACACACACATATATGTATCTTTATTAATTAACAAACTAATCATGACAAACGTATTACAGCAGACGATCAACAAATACTTTGCTGATGATATTAATGTGTTGGGTGTTGCTAGCTGTGAAGAGGATGCTGCTGCTTTACAAAAGTATATAGATCATTTAGTCAGTTGGGCAGATGGGTTTCAATTATAATAGATGCATGTTGGATTATGATAATTTGAATTATAAGTATAATTTACAAAGGAATAACTTTAACGGTGTCATGAAAGAAAGGGATCTTGGTGTAATAGTTGATGAGTCTCTAAAGCCATCCAACCATTGTGCTGTTGCTAGTGGTAGGGCAAATAGGATTTTAGGTTGTATCTACAGAAATATTGAATACAAGTTAAAAGAGGTTGTAATTTCATTGTATAGGTCACTTGTTATGCCACATTTGGAATACTGTGTTCAGTCTTGGGCTCCTTATCTTAGAAAAGACATTGAAGTGTTGGAAAGGGTTCAGAGAAGGGTTACTAGAATAGTGCCTGGGATGGAGGGGTTATCATACGAGAAGAGGCTGAAATCTCTCAAATTGTTTTATCTTGAAAAAAGAAGGGTAATCGGGGATCTGATTGAGATGTTTAAGATTGTAAAGGAAATTGATAGTGTTGGTGTATCATCTTTTTTCAAACTTAACAGTGAGAATAGTAGGGCTAGGGGACACAAATATAAGTTTTGACAAGGAAGGAGTCATCTTCAGATAAGACAGTTTTATTTTTCTAACAGAGTGGTTGGCCTTTAGAATGGGTTGCCTTCGCATGTTGTGGAGGCAGTAAATTTAAGTGAGTTTAAGAGAAAGCTTGATAAGTATATGAATGACAAGAGCTGGCTTTCAGATTTAAAAAAAAATTATAATAGTGTAGTTTAGAGTACGATAGCAGAGGTGGACCACTAGGTCCTTTGTTACCCCTAAACATTATGTTAAATACGAAAATGATCTCTGAGGAAGAAAACCTACATTTAAAGATAACATCAATAATCCACACAATCTCGTAAAATATTACAGGAACCAAGAAAAGTGTGAAAAAATTGAGTGAAGCGATAATTAATTTTTCCCATCACGGTAATTGTTTAAGAAACAGATGCACAGACGTAATTTCTTAGGGAATATAAATGTATAGAGTCCAGTACTTATGGAAAAAACAAAACAAAAAACACGAGTCAACACTCAAGAGTATAACTTATTATTATTATAAAATTATTATAATTTTTAACCACTAACTGAATAATTGTTTAATTTGATAAGATAATTATTTCTGTAGATCATAAAGCTCGTGTTTAAAGGTGTCTACCAGAGTATAGCGTATAAATTAATAAATATGACGTTAGAATTAGATTTTCTTATATCAAGGAAAAAGAATAACTAGCGCCAATAGATGTTAGTTATTAGTGTTATTTCAATGAATGTTTTATATTATCGAAGAAAAATGACACAATGCATTAAACTCTGGTGGTCCTTTTCTCGCTGAGTAAAGTTTTCTTAAATACATAATTCCACCTATTTTCTCCACTCACAATGTACTAACAAACTTTTGTCATATTCTATATATTAAAATATTGAAATTATAGATCGAATATAGATACAAAAATTAAGATAATCCAAGCTCCAAATTTTGTAATTTTTATATGTATAGTTTCTTTAAAAGTAGGACAGTTTTTATACATTTTCGTTAATAAATATGCTTAAATTTTCCGAGTTTCTACGAAGGTTTCGTAGATTATAATACAATAAACTTTTCACATTTGAATTGTATTTTTTCCTAGAGTCAAACCTCGAAGAGCACAGAGAACAACACAGTTATTACTAGAGTTAATGTGCTGGAGAACGAATGCAGTGTCAGTTCTGCTCTGTTTTGAACACTTGCAGAAAGCCTTACACCAACTTTTATGTGTATTTTGAAATACGACGTACAAGTAAAGGCAGTTGTATGAAGTTCTACGAGTATAATTAGTTTATACAAGTTATTGGTTTAGCATTTCAGTACGGAACTGTAGCACAGTTGTACTGTATTTACGGAATACCTTATCACCGTTGACTTCTCCGTTTCTTCTCTCGTGTAGTAAATGCTTCGTTAATTAGCATATTAACTGGCACATTTGAACTACTGGTGAATTAGCATATTAACTGGTACATTTGAATTACTGGTGAATTTGTTGCTTATCATGAACATTCTAGAATATAACAAACCTTTAGTCATAATTTTTCCCCTCCATTTTGTTTCTGTCTGTTGGATTCACTTTGTTTGTTTGTTTTGAATTTCGCGCAAAGCTACACGAGGGCTATCTGCGCTAGCCGTTTCTAATTTAGCAGTGTAAGACTAGAGGGAAGGCAGCTAGTCAGCACCACCCACCGCCAACTCTTGGGCTACTCTTTTGCCAACGAATAGTGGGATTTACCGTTACGTTATAACGCCCCTACGGCTGAAAGGGCGAGCATGTTTGGTGGGACGGGGATTCGAACCCGCAACCCTCAGATTGCGAGCCGAGTGCCCAAACCACCTGGCCATGCCATTATCGTTTTAACTTAAAGGGTAACGAAGATAATTTAGTTGCTTAAAATTGGTAAGATATGGGAATAAACATGCTATGATGTGTTTATCTTAGAATCCGAAATATATATGCATGTGGTACTTATACCTATCCTTAGAGCAGCTAAACGCGAATATGCGCACTTGTAGTGGTTGGGCTCGTATATTAAACATGTATTTCTTAAACTTATGCGGTTCACTCACAGTTTTTCCTGTTACAGATGTTCGTGATAGTGTTAATAATGCATCTCAACTTAACATATTGATACATACGATAATCTTAGTCAATTAAATTTTTAACTTAATACTTTGTCCATAACCTTAGGGCTACACCATACTTGCTGATTTTCTAGAAATAGCAAATTATATAATTTGGGAGTAGTTTCCTAATCAAATAATTACCGTATAAACAACTTTAGTATTCATTTAAGAAACCTTTTCGTTTTAAAAAACGTTACTGTTTTGCAGTCTTTTTATTTAGCAATTAACATCTACTAGAAATTATGCTAATCAACCAATTCGGGTAAATTTATAATGTTCAATAACAAACCTTCTGTTGCTATTATACATTATTTAGAAACTGTTTACTTTGAAATTCATTTTAGAACTTCTCTGTTTAAATATCTTTAGAATATTATTTTTTTTTCAATTTAAAAATGAAAGAAAATGTTATTATCATACCTTCTTAGCTGACTGGGCACTTTATTAGGACCCCTCCCCCAACACACGCATTCCCATTTATAAAACATTCTGTTTATATCTCGACATTCACCCAACCATATATTCTCCTGAAAAAATAAAAGTAATGTTTCTATTTTTGAACTCGCAACAACTGGGTCACTTATTTCCTAGTTAAAAAAAGTGAAGTGGGAAACTGGTGGCAATAGCATTAAGCGCGAAAAATAAAAATCATTCAAAAACACCGTTGTTAAAATATTCTTACGTCATGTCTTCATGTTTCTGTGTATCGACGTCATGGATTCGTTAATGTCTATGCAAAAGTAGAAGAATTATAGCCACTCTTTTGTATGTCCTCATAAGTTGTATAAGATCACAGAAAAACGGAGTAGGCATGGATCGGATGTTGGACACGCCCCCTTGTGAGATTGTACAGAGGGCGTTTTATTATATCATGCCCATTCCTATCTTGTTTTTTCACTTTTTGGTCTTCATATTCCTACAGTTTAATTTTTTAAACGTTTTTTTTTCCACTTCTTCATGCACTTTTTGCATACAAGGTGACATGATATTATGCATCATCCATTTATGTGTGTTGATATCCTATATCATCAGTGTGGATGTGCACCATATTATTAATGTATGTTCAGATAATGGTGCATGTGTCTGTGTGTTTTATGTGCATTCTCTTCACTTATAGTGTGTTTACACATTGTTAGCGTGCATGTGTGCTGTACATGTGATGGCACCATACTCTTTAGTGTACAATGTCATTTGGGTGATGTAGTGCGAGTTGTGGTTCTGTGCATATACTGAGGGTTGATAAGTTAGTTAATTAGTTTAATTAACTATTTCACGCTAGCACTAGCACGTGCTCCCTGTGCTATTGCTCTATTTGTGCACTTTTAACTATGGTAAGTCTGTTTGTTACACAGCAAGAAGCGTTCAAGAATGACAGTTAGTCAGTGAAGTTGAAAAATTTATGGGTTTATGAATTTTTTGTATCTGCACTGCATACTTTCCCAAGTGGTTCTATGACTCGTAATTTTGTAAACATAATTTACAGATTTTAATCTACCCCTATAACTCTTCCACCCCTGAAACCATCCTAGTATCCCTCCTATGAATTTTTTTCAATAAGTCAATATCCTTTCTTATATAACGAGGCCAAAACTGTACACAGTATATTAAATAATGCTAGTGGTCAGCTGTTAACTGGATAGTTTTGAATTGGAAGACCAGATGAATATTTAAAAGGCTTACAAATTCTATATGGTGTGGTAAAATTACGAAGGTTTCATTAACACACTTTAACAAAGCTTTTGATTTAAATGAAGAACCTTGTATGCCATCATCTTCGAAATGTCCCATGAACAGGTAGCTGAATACTGGCTTTAGGAATGATCTTATTACTCACATATCTTCTTTCAGTGACCAAATGCAGATCCATTATAGAAGCAGCTGTAGTAACACAGAAGTTATTAAATTGGTAAAGGGTAGATATTAATAGTTTTTACATATACCATATGTTAAGTTTGATCAGTTTCTAATTGTTGTTGCATAATTGGAGGGTGTCACTTAGAGATATTATTGAATAAGTTGGCTAAATCAAAGCTAGTAACGTTATTTTGTAGACCTATTGCTATTATTTGTATAACCGAAATAGCTGTATACGTATGAATAAGACTTGCTCTTCGTGGTGATGTTGCCCCCAATGGCTCAGCGGTATTTCTGCGGACTTACAACGCTAGAAACCGGGTTTCGATACCCGTGGTGGGCAGAGCACAGATAGCCCATTGTGTAGCTTTGTGCTTAATTTCAAACAAAATCGTGGTGATGTTATGTAGACAAGGATATTTAGTTAAAGGATGGAAAATAGCTTATAACTAAAAGCAGAGGGTAACCCTGTTGGTACGTTTTATTTTGAAGTGGAGAACGTTAGTTACAACACACACAAGGAAGCTCAACCAACTGAATTAGGACCAAAATGTGTAAAATAACTAACGGGAACTAACCAGTTGGAATGTTGTTTCTAATTTCCCATACGTTTCAATGAGATAAGGTTTTTCATATTCTCGCTTGTTCATTGTGTCATTATCTTTTTCTGCAAGTAATATATTCAATGCAATCGTTATATTTAAGGACTTTAGAGTCTTTTGTTTTCACTGATAAACACCTTAATCAAAGAGCGAGCATGTTTGGTGTGACGGGGATTCGAGCGCCCTAACCACCTAGCCATGCCGGGTCGGATTAGAGTACACGAAACTTTAACATTATATAGGCTACACTAACGTTTAACTATTATACGTGATGTACCGTTTTGTTTTGTTTTGGGGGGGGTTAATGAAGGTGTTCCAAAATGCGACATTAATTTCTTTGCGACCTAATACTTTTAAGGGAATATTTAGTGGATTGAAGTTTCATAGGTTTAATGCGTTGTTTTTTAACTCCATACCTATTTCGGTGCTAGAGCTATTGATTAGGTAATTATACAAAAATAGTTCGCTAACAAAAAATACTACAGGCCCCTAATTATTGCTAAGCTTGTTTTTAGATATTTTAAAAGTAGACTAATATGTCTGATATTTAAAAACCTCTTCACATTTGCATATCATTTTGACTTAAAATAACTCTGTAAAAAAGAAGATCAATGATTTTATAATGCATGATAAATTCATTGTTATAAAGTAGCTGTTCATTTTGTATTTTAATTTTTGGAATCTTTAGAACTTGTGAAGTATTTTATATGTCAATAAATGTTAACACTCCTTACAAGTAGTGACATACTGTCTGAACTTCAGCAAGCTTATTAACTATTGAAATTAGTAGTCTCCTTTATCTTTTAATCTTTTAATATGAACGAGTGGCTCTACAAAGGTTCATTAGAAAACCCCAGCGAAAAATACTTCTTTACATTCTTCATTGCAATTAAAGTTGTTAGGTGTGGTTGAAAATATCAAGAGGACATTATTGTTAATCAGTTATTTTACAGAATTCCAACAGCATGGACCCCTTTTCTGTACAATTTATAACTGTACTTTATTTT
>NW_013666020.1:152959-153764 GCF_000517525.1 Limulus polyphemus | reverse complement strand
TGTAAGGGTTGATCTCTAACTCAAAACTGAGCCACTTTCTGGATGACCAAAAATCGAAATGTAAGGGTTGATCTCTAACCCAAAACTGAGCCACTTTCTGGATGACCAAAAATCGAAATGTAAGGGTTGATCTCTAACTCAAAACTGAGCCACTTTCTGGATGACCATAAATCGAAATGTAAGGGTTGATCTCTAACTCAAAACTGAGCCACTTTCTAGATGACCAAAAAGCGAAATGTAAGGGTTGATCTCTAACCCAGAACTGAGTGTTACGTATTAGAATTTCGAATAGTCTGAAATTAAGTTAACTAATAATTCAAATTTAGTAGTTAAATTGTATTTTGGATTTAGTATTTAAATATATATATACCGATATATAGTCAATTTATGATATTTATCAACAAGATTGATACACACAGTTTTCTTCTATACAAATACGTTTTAATATATACACAACAATACAATTTACAATAACAGTTATTACAAACAATGGTTTAAAAACAAAAGTTTCACAAACTTACAAACAATATAAAATCTTCCTTTTAGTCTGGAACTTCTTCGATATCTTATCGAGAGTTCACGATGAGCGAGTTGATTACGAGTTGACGTAGGTATAATTCACTTAACGGGAAGCTACCTAGCTTTGTCCTTCGTTATTTATCAGCCACACACACCGGGTTTTCCACCGTGACGTTATGTAATGTTTTCGTAAAAATACTAATGTCTGATGAGAATCCACTGAAGTTAAATGATTTGTAATGTTCGAACTTTGTGATGATTCCTGGTCAGGTATCTGAAGTTTTCC
>NW_013666020.1:144765-152797 GCF_000517525.1 Limulus polyphemus | reverse complement strand
AAGATACATTTAATCCAAACAAACGTTGATATTAAGAATAAATATATAATAAAAAATTCGTTACACTGAGCCACTTTCTGGAAGACCAAAAATTGAAATGTAAGGGTTGATCTCTAACCCAAAACTGAGCCACTTTCTGGAAGACCAAAATTCAAAATGTAAGGGTTGATCTCAAACCCAAAGCTGAGCCACTTTCTGAAAGACCAAAAATCGAACAGTAAGGGTTGGTCTCTAATCCAAAACTGAATGTGTAAATATCAAATAAAATAATAAAACGAAAATCAATTTTTTTTTACTTGCACAAACATTTCTTTGTGAAGTTAGAAAAATAAAAAATATACAAGTTAAAAGAAACTTAAAATTCTACACGTTTTGATGTAAATAATTACACCATCTTTAAGAGAATCCATCAAGAAGTACACATAACACTGTTTATAAACCTAAGGTACGTGTATAATTAGCATACAAGTACAATGGTGCCATTTACAACAATAATTTCCAAAAATTTATTTCGATAGCTCCTAGGCCTAAATCTCTATTTAAATGTATTTTGTTTTTAACAATCTCTAAAGATTCTCTTGCATTTAATTCATCTTTTTCTGTTTAAGAATTTTTACATTATCCCAACCAATAATATGTTTAAAATTTGACACATGTTCCGCCAAAGCCAATTCACCCTTTTAATTTATCCACAGCATTTTGATGTTCTTTTACTCTAAATTCAAGGTTCCTACTTGTCTGGCCAATGTAAGTTAGACTACAAGTACATGAAATTTTGTATATACCGCATTTATCCCTCAATTCAATTTTATCTTTCAAACCATTAATTATATGACTTAATTTTAACTGAGTAGTAAATGTTACTTGGCAATTCAAGTTTTGCCTAAACACATTACCTATTTTTATTGACCATGGCAAAACATGAGACAAACATATTCTTTCTCTACTTTCATTTTTTGTTATTTCCAATTTCGTACATCCAGAAATTTAAAGTTTGTTATAATATTTACTGTACATCCTATCTATATTAAAGAGTTTCTTCATCACCCATTCAAGCCGTCTCCAAGCTTTATAATGCAGAAGTGTTTGTTTGGTTGGTTGGTCGTTTTAGATCAAAGCCACAATAGGATATATGCAGTGTTCGCCGTGGAAATTGAACCCCGGATCTCCGCATTGAAATCCATAAACTTGCCGCTGTACCACCAGGGGACATGGAGAAGTGAGTTATGTGTTTTGGTTCTTCAACGATCTTTATTAGTTCATGGATATAATATGCTATCGCGCACGTTACAAGACCTGTATGTGTGTGTGTGCATGTTTTACTTTATATATACTACCTACGTTTACAAAGCTCAAATATTTCAATAATTTGTTGTCTATACTTAGTTTTTCATTTAAAAATATTTCAGGAGAACATTGTGTTTTTCAATATTCAACTCAATGTAAAAGTGCCCATTAAGTCGTGCTTCTTTTGTAGCTGTTTAAAAAAATGCGTTTGAGTTGCCCTTAATAAAAAACAGCTTTTTAGGTGTTACAAAAATAGGTATTATAAATCCGGTGTTTCATGTGAGATTTCACGGAACTGCACAAAATGAAAACTTTCAACCATTGATATCGTATAAAAACCTAGATGGCCACAGTGCTCGCGTATTTCTGGAAATAGGATGTCACGTCATTGTATTTCAAATAGAAACAGCTCAGCTGTAGTCGTTTAGGAATTGGGCTTTAGGCAAAGGCGTTGCTAAACAACTGCAGGCCCTAATATTTTTGAGCCCCCTCACTTACTCCATAAAGATACTAATTGCAATATATTTACAAACCGAAAATACACCAACAAAACACACACACTAATACACTTGTTAAAAAGTCATTTCTACTCACACACACACTATCACCGCTGCATGGGTATCTTTCTCAAAGTAATTAAGTAATTATGCCCCGAGTACTAAAAGAGTCAGAAGTCAAAGTTCTGATGAAAAGAAAAAACAAATTCCCGTGAATCGGAAGCCTATTGAGCTGTTCGGGGCTCTAAGCAACTACTACATTGTTACCAGTAGTAACTCGAAGAAAAACTTCATAGGCTATTTATTTTTAATTTAAAGACCTTTCAATTTTATGACCTTTTTAGTTTTAGACTAATGTTCAAACTCGTACACTATATGCAAAGGAGCCAGTCTGCGATACATGTCCAATTAACGCCGAACATCGAGCTGTGCAGACGGCTAGATGGTATAAATGTCGTAGACTATTCAAAATAGTGCTTATGACAGTTTTTGTTTGCCTGTTAGGTACTTTACAAAATTTAGTGGCATGTTAAACAACAGTAGTATGAAAGGAGTATAAAAGAAGCTAAATGACAACCATTCTTCTTTGCTTTGTTAGTGTAACATCCATTCTCAGCCTCCTGCTGATACAGAATATTCTAAATGTCATCACCACATATGATATATTAGTGTTACACCTATAAGATATTCTCAGCCTTCTGCTCCTACAGAATATTCTAAATGTCATCACCACATATGATATATTAGTGTAACATCCATAAGATATTCTAAACCTTCTGCTAATACAGAATATTCTAAATGTCATCACCCCATATGACATATTAGTGTAACATCCATAAGATATTCTAAACCTTCTGCCTATTCAGAATATTCTAAATGTCATCACCCCATATGATATATTAGTGTTACACCCATAAGATATTCTAAGCCGTCTGCTTATTCAGAATATTCTAAATGCCATCACCCCATATGATATATTAGTATTACACCCATAAGATATTCTAAACCTTCTGCTGATACAGAATACTCTAAATGTCATCACTCCATATGATATATTAGTGTAACATCCATCACCCCATATGATACATTAGTGTAACGTCCACAAGATATTCTAAGCCTTCTGCTAATACAGAATATTCTAAATGTCATCACCCCATATGATATATTAGTGTTACACCCATAAAATATTCTAAACCTTTTGCTGATACAGAATATTCTAAATGTCATCACCTCATGTGATATATTAGTGTTACACCCATAAGATATTCTAAACCTTCTGCTGATACAGAATACTCTAAATGTCATCACTCCATATGATATATTAGTGTAACATCCATAACATATGCTAAGCCTTCTGCTTATTCAGAATATTCTAAATGTCATCACCCCATATGATACATTAGTGTAACGTCCACAAGATATTCTAAGCCTTCTGCTAATACAGAATATTCTAAATGTCATCACCCCATATGATATATTAGTGTTACACCCATAAGATATTCTAAACCTTTTGCTGATACAGAATACTCTAAATGTCATCACCTCATGTGATATATTAGTGTAACATCATAAGATATTCTAAGCCTTCAGCTAATACAGAATACACTAAATGTCGTCACACCATATGATATATTTCGCTCGGTGATCTGAGAAAAACATTGGATATTTTATTTACTACTTTTTAAAATACATGTTCACTGCTGTTTCGGCCTCTTCACATTACTTACTCCATTTTTTAATATGTCTTTCATAAAAGAAGTTTTTTTTGTTTTTTTCTACGAGTAGCCATTGGCAAGTACAAAACAAATGATACACAACACAATATGCCATTTTTCTTACGTGATTACTGAAAAACGATTTATTTATATGTCGTCGGGTTCAAAGGCGCATGTCAATGAATAAGAAAACATTTACAGGTTCATATTTATATTTTGAAAGCTTTATTCTGAATGTTTTTAAATAAATTATTTAAAATGCTATTTCACAGTGCTTATAAAATATGTAGTGCGTAAGAAGCTATGCATAAAGAATTTATTAATTTCAAGGATTTTCCGCGTCCTATAATTGACAGAATACTTCTTACTTATTTCAATAAGCGAAGTCGTCATGCAGTAAATCAAATTAACGTATCTAAGTACCATCTAATTATCAGTTTACCATTTATGGATAAATTCAGAATTCGCTGAAACAACTTATCTGAAGGGTATACTCACAGATGCAATTAAAGTGTGTGTGTTTTAACCCCAGTGTCACCTAATTTCGTTCTTTAAATTTAAGGACCAGATTCTACCTTTACAGTCATCGTTAGTAGATTATAAATTTACTTGTCATTGCTGTCAGCGAGGTTATATTGCTCTACAAAAAGTAAACTATTAACATGAATAAAAGAGCATGCCAACTTCAAATCACCCAGTGAGTCAAATAAATTATAACATGTCCTAGGAGAATGAGACGTTGTCGTTCATTCTAATTTTTTAATATTGAACGGAGCCTCCGTATAAAAACGTATTTTGGTTCATAAGCTGAGGCCTGAAATCAATGTAGTCAGTCGTACAAACAAGATAATGATATATTGTTACTGAGAGTGTTCTCTCCAGGAAGATGGTTATGAGAATTCACTGGTGACTCTATCCTTTGTAATACTCTGCAAGTGGTCTCGACAGGAACCCTTGGGCTCTTCAGTAGGTTGACTTAACACTGTAGGAACCTCTGAAACTAATCAGTTGGCTATTTTTCTGCCAACATTCTTCCAAAAATTATCACAAAAGATGATTTGACTTAAACCACTAGATCGACTATTTTTCCTCACCCTGTACACCCATCTTTATTGGTACTTGAAATCCAACCTTTAGTGGTGTAATTGTTATATAATGCATGGGATTATCGTGGTCATAGACTGTGAAATTATTTGAAGTTAGTATAACCTCACATCCACCTCTCCACATGAAGTCATTTCCTAATGTCTTTCTTGATGTCAATTAACCCCTATATCGTGTTGTTTAGAGAAGTATCCCTGAGTAAGAGTGACTTCCAACCTTCCTCTTGCAGGAACTTTCTGACCAGTTGCCATTTACATCAATACATCATCTTACCTCATCTCTGGAAGCAGTTTCATATCTTTCATTTGTAGCTATAAAATCAGTGTCCATCAACATACTATAAGGCTTCCTTTAAGTAAACTTGTTGATTCATGGACATATTTCTTTAAATAATACACTCCTTGTTTATGTTGGGGTAGGAAGAGTATTCTCATCCTCAAAATATTATCTCTGTGGTTCATTATTAATAATTGATTCGTCACAGTCTCGGGTTTAATGTCCATGTTTTCCACTCTTTTTGCAGTTTATATCTCCTGTCATATTTTGGAAACTGTTTCTAGAAATATGTCCTATAAACTTACAGTAGAAACACCTTCTGTTCTATAGTTGAATTCCTCCATTCTGTGTAAAGAGCTTTCTAATTAAAGGCTTTTGTCAGCAGTTCCTATTAATATGTCCCTTTAAGCTGCAACTGAAACTGTTTTGAGTTAACAGTTGTCTAATGCATTGTTTGAACTTTCTAGATCTCTTTATCATAGAAAATTAATGTTTTTACACTACTTCATTCGATAATTTCATAATGTCTGGATGGTGTTTTAGTTGTTTATTTACAAGTTAAATTTATTCACAGCTTCCTTTAAGGATGTAAATCTATATTGCTTTAGCATATTTTGCAGATCCCCATCTGTCCTGCATATATGAATTGGTCACTTGCTAATGAATCTATAATTTCATAAGCAGAATCCGAGTAAAATAACTGAGCATTGCTTTACACATCTCCCACAAGTTCGGATACTGTCTCTTTTTTCTTCTGTATTCTGCTCCTGAACTAACATGAGGATGAGATCCGAGGACTTACAATTGACTTAGAGAAGTCTTCTGTTGAATTCTGAGTATTCTCTGGCACTACAACAAGAATTTCAGAGCTTTGTGCTCCTTCTAACCAATGAGTCATTCTTATGCAGATCATCTGAGCTCAAAGAAAAATCACTGTGAAGATACAATCAACCAAAGTTAGCTGAAACATTTTGGGAGTGGTCTGTATAGTAGCGATATATAGATCAACAACCAGTCCTCCCAAAGTCCCAATACCTAACCGTACTCATCACGTAAATGTTGTATCTTGGATCAGCCAGTAGTTTGATGAGAGGGAAATGCTGATCCCATGCATCAACAGGAACCTTGAGTTTGAGCATCCTCGAACAGTGAGAGCACCGCTATGGTGATGTGGTGCTCACGGAAACCAAAGCAGGTTATACATAAATATCAATAATCTTCACGCAGCCATTACCTAGTTTCAATTCCTCGCAGGAAGACAACTTCAAAGGCTACTACACTTCGTGCAGTCAACACAGTTTCAGTTCGTCGCTTGTTTGGTCACTGTGAAACACTTTATGGGACACAAATGGTCAAAGCAACAACAGGGAAAGACAGAAGTTATAGTGCCAACTTTTGAAACAGTTAATGTTGTTCAGAACACTTTACAAGAGACTAAAGGTGACACTAATAGTACTTCCCATGAATGTTTTATAGAAGCAGTGACACTTGGGCCCAGCCATCTATTCCTAAGATATGTGGAAGACAAAAAGAGGTAAAGAGAACTATGTTGAAGCTGTTAAGAAGAACAGAGAGGTGTTTTATCATATATTATGAAATGTATTGTCTTATGTGAAAAAAAAACCTGCTTTAAAAGAGCATAGGAATGATGGCAAACATCTTAATGATGAAATTCTAAACTGTGGTAACTTCCTAGCTCTCATGGATTTTAGAATTTACTTTGAAGATAAGACTCGAGAACTACTTGGAAAATGCTCCACAGAAGCCATCAACCGATAAAAGTATACAAAATTAAGTAATAGATGCTGTGAGCTCCCCATTGACTCAGCAGCAAGTCTGAAGGCTTATAATGCTAGAAACCGGATTTCGATACCCGTGGTTGGCAAAGCACTGACAGCCCATTGTGAAGCCTTGCGCTTATCAACATACAACTAAACAATAATCAAGATTCTGTGAAAGATGTTATTGTGGAGGATTTAGTGGAGGAAATAAAAAAGGGCTGAGATTTTTTTCTGTATCTGCTGATGAGAAAGTTGAAGTAGGAAATACTGTAAAGGTTGGGTATTTCTTAAGGGTTGTAACTGCTGATAACGAAATAAGAGACGGTTTTATTGGCTTCGTTGGTGTCAAAGTGGATACAACAGAAAAGGTACTGTTTGATGTGATTATGTATAATTTACAGAGCTGGGGCCTCAACTTATAGAGGACTGCCGAGGAGAGACATGTAATGGAACTGGTAACATGACTGGCCATATCAATGAAACAGTAGTTCAGAGTTTGAAGAACTATCTTATTAAATGCTACGTATTATAAGGACCAAATCTTACGGTTCTTTGTATTCCAACATACTGGTACATTTGACGCTAAGTATACACTAATGGATGTTAACTTCCAGCCTCACCATGCTCAACTGGTCAACACATTCTTTGAAGAAGATGGAATTGACAGAATTAAGTAGCCTGTACGCTAATTGAGCTTCACTTACAATGAGCATGTGTGGGATAGTCTTAAGAGACACGTCGCATTTCATCATGTGACACCAGATACTTAAAATGCCTGGAAACATTTGTTTTGGAGAAGTGGTTATACATAACCTCAGGCTATACTAACACTTTGATTATAAGCAAAAACATCGGTGCTAGACTGCCTTTGTTGTTTGTTATAATCATACTCCACAACGAAGAAGTGTACTGAGATGTAAAGATTTAAAGTCATAATATGTGAACTAGGCTAAATGATCAACCATTTGCAGTTTAAAATCACAATTGCAGTTCACCTATTCGAAGTATTTTTAATCGTTCATCTACGTTCAATATATCGAGATTAATCTCAGTTTTCAATTAGCAAATTCTTTAACAAGCTGAATGCTCGTCATATGATGGGAAGTAATGATTAATTTTTCTTCTCAAAATTATATCTAAATAAATGTTTTATGAACATGTTTTCTGTAACATGATTATAATCTGTTTGGTTGTTTGAAGTTGTGCACAAAGCTACACAATGGGCTGTCTGTGCTCTGCCCACCACGGGTATCGAAACCCAGTTTCTAGCGTTGTAAGTCCGCAGACATACCGCTGTGCCACTGGGGGGGGGCGGGATTATAATCTAGTAACAATAATGTATGAAGAATGACTATCCTATTTCTAGTATTTC